>NC_092598.1:17632500-17922500 GCF_047663525.1 Anas platyrhynchos | reverse complement strand
AGAAGAGAAGGCAGCCGGGAGGCCCATAATTCTGCCACACCAATGCGATGCGTGTAAGTGAGCAAAGCATCGATGCGGCTGAAGATGGGGTGAATGGGTAAGCGCATCATCCAGCTTGTAGCCCTGGGCAGCAGACAAGCCTGTCCACTTCACTATTTCCAGAGGAGCAGTTAGTCACTCCTCCCACCTATTTGCAGCAGCAAAATGAGAAAATGCTGCTCTTCAGCTCAAATAGATGTTTATTTCATTCAGAGAATCTAAAGATGCCTCTAGAGGAGCTATGATGCCCAAATCATTAAAGCTTTGCCTCTTTACCATGATGTATTTTGGAAAATTTCAAGCCTCAGCACACGATGAGCAGAAGAAGGTGGTAAATCACAGGGTGCTTCTTATTCTGGCACGTGGTAGGAGGAAGGAGAAAGAAAACCCGCTTGAGGATGGCGGGGGAAATGCAGGCTAGGCAGGACAGGCAGCCTCCCCTTGACGAGCAGGCAAGCAAGTTGGCTGCCTGCCCTTCCAGATCTCCAAACGCAGCAAAGGCGAGAGGGGGTTACAGGCCACGAGGATTTTTTCCACCCCAAGACCACTGATGTTAAAGGGAGGGTTCCTCGCCTCCAATAAAAAACAAAACAAAAATCTGAGAACATCTTGCTAACACAGGCCAGCAACGTTTATTTTAAGTCGCCTGTTCCCTGTAAAGCCAGGGAATATATACTTAGCTCCTCTTGCACAGACTACGCTGAAAATGTCAGAAAACAGGACAAGCTAGCTTATAAATAATTGCAAAGCCCCTCCTGGAAAAGGTTGAGAGGGAGGTGGGATGAAAGCTCGGAGCCAGGAAAGCTGGGGCTGCCAAGGAGCAGAACAGAATAAGGGCAAGGACGGCGTGTGATATCCCAGCTCCATCTGTATGCAGAAATGAAAGGCATTGAGGAAAATATCAGTGCGGGTTATGGCAGGCATTCCCAGGTGTGGGGAAATCCTCCAGGGAAGAGCACCATCAACAGAAAATACAGCAGACCTTATAAGAGACAGCTGACGTGGCAGATCCTACAAAAGCTTGTCTGCAGTATCAGAACATCTTTTGTTCTCTAGCCCCATTCTTTCACCTGGCAGCTCACGGATGAAAAGACCTGAGAGATGTTCCTGTCACCAGAGACTTTTCCTCAAAAGGCTCCTAAAAGGAGGAGGACCAGGGTAATGCAGGCTCCGCTACGGGGGATGCGTGGCAGAGGAAACTTTACCCCTCTAATAATGCCTTGCCTACGTTTCTGAAAATTCTCCCTAACCCTGTCCCCTCACTACCTGCAGAGTGATAACAAAGCCAACTTTGTCCATCAAGTCTCAATCTGAAGTGACTCATTTATTCTCAGGAGCACCGGGTTCATTTTTGTCAGCCCAGCATCCTAAGAAACAAGGTTTACGTGATCATATTGCCTGTCATACGCCTTAACTGTTTGTCCCTTCCTATTAACTTTTCAATCACCCCGGACTGGGGATAGAGGGCTTGGAGAAATTGAGTTTCTCTTACAGAAATTGAGTTTCTCTGAGATCAGTGAATGTGCCCCGGGTTGGTGGGGCAGAGCCCCCGCTTCGTGCCTCTCGGAGGAAAGGCGAAGCGCAGAGCCGGGCGCGATGGGGATGGGGACGGGGCCGAGACCCCACGGGGAGCAGGGCCTGAGCTGCACCACCAGGGTGGAGAAACACAACTTCACAGGGAGCCCGGCAAAACTCGGGGCTGCTTTCTGCCAAATTGCCTGTAACTTCATGATGCATCATCAGGGACAAACGCCAACATTTCTCAAGTACTCGCTGAACCCAGCGCGCAGCCACGCACCGAGCAGCGTGCAACTGATCTCTCGTTAGAACTTCTCCCCTTTTGTCTGAGCATGGCGAGCAAAAGAAAAGTCACAGCGAAGTCACTTTGTCTCCTAATGTCACCACTTTCCAGGCCCACACAATTAATGCCGGGTTCCTTGAAACAAGCAGAAGGCGTGCGATGAATCAAATGCGAGCGCTGCAGCAGCGCTCCCGTAAGGCTGCGAGGCTTGGCTCTCGAGTGAGTCTGTGACTTTGTGCAGAGCAGCTCTCCGCCCCAAGCAGGCTCTGCAGGGGCATTTTCCTATGTTTACTGACCAAACTATTGATTTTCAAGGAAAAGAGAAGGAACAAAAAAATGTCCCTTTCTCCTGTAGCACCACATGATGAATTTCGTTCGCCACTCTCCCAACAGCTTCCAGTGACAGTGCAGTGTTTGTCTGAATTTTTAACAGATGTTTCTAAGTACTCTTGACCACTTCTCTCTCCTGAGGATTTCGGCAGTGGGATAGCTCTAGATAGTAATACAAACAAAGCTGTAAGAGGCTCTCGGGGATAAATCTGTAGACGCTGCATGTAGGATGGGTGTGGGTATGGGTCCAAGCCTTATGAAACTTTGCAAATATCCTCTGAAGACTAGCGAGCTGGACTGACGCTGCCTGCAGATGTTTTTGAGCTTACCAGCACCACGGCGAAAAGCAGGACAGCTTGCAGATAGCTGCAGTGCTCCCGGAACAGCCCGGGAGGGGGGTTCAACCCAAATGTTACAAAAGCAGGAATATAGCGGAGCAGAACAGAGCGATGCAGCAGATGATGTGTGCTGGTGTAAGTGCATTTCCACCCAAAACATCGCGGGTACCCGCTGCGGCAGGGATCAGGCTGCGCCGAAGCAGGATCTCCCAGATGCCAGGTAACCCTGGGGAACGAGCACACTGAGTGCAACTGACAGGTGTGAAGGTACTCATGCAGTCACAACATGAATTGTTTGGGAAAAAATAAATAAATCTCTGCTTTCAGCTTAGACGAGAACGGGTATCTCGTGCTTACACCTGGGAAGGAGAAGGTGACATCTGCCCGAGTGTGCGCCCAGCCCGAGCCAGGAGCGGCTGCTCCCACCTCTATGGCCACGAGTTTGCACACCACAAGGACGTGAGCACGGCTGTTCAACACCCAAAGGAAATCCACTACGGCTACTGCCAGCCCCAGGGCAGCTGAAGCTGGTTTCCAGGAGGCCTCCTGGCTGCAGGGTGCGGAGCAGCGGGGAGGTGCTGGGGGGGCCCGGCCGTGGGGTGCGTGGGGAGGGCCCACGGGGAGCCCCCGACGTGGGGCTGCACCTCCACACTGCTGGGGCAGGGAGAGGGATGGCTGAGAGGGCAGAGCTTTTTCCAGCCCCGCTGCCCGTTGCGGTGGCTGTGTCATTCACAACAATACCACTGCCTGCCTCCGCCCCTAGAAAAAGAAAAACATAGAAACCCCAAGCCCAGATACACTTCCCCATAAATAGCACAGCATCGCTCCAAACACCCCACCGTCACCACAGAGCAAGGTGTGCGCGTTTGCTGTCCCCTTCTGTGTTAGTCTATCTGTTAACCCTTTTGTAAGAGCATTCGACTTGGTTTCAAAACTCCTCGTGCTGAAAACACTTGTTAAATATTGGCCCTGCCTGCTACACACAACGATAGCTTGGTAGTCACAGCCCACAAGATATATTTAGCTTCACAAACTCATCATCAATGGATTTTGAAAGCTCTGTAGCCAACAGACTGGAAACCACATGCAATACAAACACATAATAGAACTTTTAATGTGCAAAGAGACTAAACAAAAAGATCCTTGACCTTCTTGCTTTCCCTTGCATACCATTATCCCCAGTGAGACAGCAAATGGAATGACGTTGAGAGCAACAGCTACCATGAAGCAACTTTGGAAGCCAATTTCTACAGTAGTTAAGCAGTTAATGGCGTTAATCAGAATGATAACTTATTAAATCCTACATTTATGCAAATAGCATTTTGGCATATCACAGGGAGACTTTAGCAGAGCTTGCCAGGAAGAGGTCCCAACATCTTTTAAATTGCCTGTTCTTTTTTTTTTTTTTTATAACATGTACAGTAATAGCAGAGGACCGTGTCCATGCCTGTTGGCACATCCGACAAACCACACTTAAATAATAAGCTGCAGTCATAAATTCATCTCCAACATCCCAAATAGATTAATGAACAAATTGTTTAATTCTTAACCTTTACGAAGCAGGGATTAATCTCTACAGCTAAATCCAATCTCTGTCTTTATCTTTTTAACGAGAAGTTGACATTTCTTACTGAGCTGCCTAAAACAAGCAACATCCACTGAACAAAGAAATGGCAGGTGTCCCTCACTCTCTCCATGCTACAGCAGCTAGGGGATATATAACACACAAATACAGAGCAACACAGTAATTCATGACTATGGCATGAAATGACACTATCTGCATATGACGAAATAGAAAAAAAAGTAATTTTACAGAGTTCATAGCAATCTTAGTTTTGTAAAACCTATGTGGGAAATTTGCTGTTCTCCAACAGAAATTATCTGGCTCTGGGTTGTGTTTAAATTCAGTGAGGATGGAAGAAGCAGGGGGCTGGATGAACAGCTATAAACTGCACTTTTAATGGCTCTCCAGATGTAACGCCCTCCACCACCATCACCACCACCAAACAAACAAAAAGCAAAACAACAACAAAAAAAAAAAGCACTTTTGTACTTCATTTTCTCCTTTGTTGGTGTTGTTTCTGTAGAATTAAATTCTGAACAGAATTTTACCCATTTACTAATTGATTCTACATCTTTGGGGAAATGAGGGGGGAAAGTGTCTGCCCGTACCACTTGCTGAAGGATGTTGTGCAAAATGAATATTTCACCGACTGCAATTGTACCTGCATTTTGGAAATCAATACAACCGCTTATACACCAGCCCGAACTGTTGGTTTATTGATGTGTATGTAAATGCCCGTGTAAGTGGTACATTGGCTTTGTTTGGACAAAGCCTGCAACACAGAATGTTAAAATTTCTCTGGAAAAAATAATTGGCCTTTTTTCTCCCCTTTGGGTACAAATTTCTGTTTTTAAATGAATGTGCAGGTTTCCTGTTGCTGCATGAAGCCTTCATTCCAAAATACCATCATTGACTAAATCTATATTTAATTAAACCAGAATGTTTTACAAACAGTTATGTTTGTTTGTTTGTTTGTTTGTTTTTCAGTAAATATCTGCTTTACCTTAATGTGATTCCTGGCTATTAAGAGAAGAAGTTTCTTTTGTTGTTGTTTTCTCTTTTTTTTTTTAATTTAATTAAATAATCCAAAGTTTTACCGCAACTCTTTATGGAGTCAACTTATGCAAGCACCGGAGCCTTTCCAGAGAAAACAGGATTCTCCCCACCTCCCTCTGGCTTTTCTCCCTCCTGAATGCCATGGCCTTCACTCAACCAAAGGAAATGAAAGACAGACTGAGACAACAGCATCACGTGGGTGAAGGTCAGATTGATTTTCAGCTGTGTGGTGCTGTTTTATCACCCTCAGGACAAAAGTTAAGCCCTTCATTTTTTTTCATGTCTACTTTAACAGAGTAACTTATTTTTCCCCCCAAATTTTGGTCGGGCTCCATACCACCAGAACCATCAAGGATAGCCTAATTTAAAACATTTGTGGATATCTTCTTCCTCGGAGAAAAATCCCGAGCAGCCCACACACCAGAGCGTTTCGATCCTGGAGCCTCCTCTATCCCCTGCGTACGTGTAGTGGCTCCTTGCAGCTGCTGAGGTTTCTGCGGTGACACTCGCTGACAGCAGAAGACGACTCGCGTGCAGCTGCCGGCTGCTCAGCAATGCTCCTGGTCACCGGGAGAGGAGCATTTGCTATCTCAGAAGGGGCAAGTTCACAAATCATTTTTTCTCCCCGTCCTCCTCCCCCTTGCCGCGTGGCCGAGCTCCCCGAAGCCGAGCCTGTCACTCGCTGAGCCCCGCACGCCAGCGTGCTGCGACCACCGCCTCTCCCCAGCTCTTGCACTGAAGACTGACGCTCCCCCAAGGCAATGATGTTGTCTTCTGAGCAGCCAGTGTTAGCTGGTCAGATCTCCAAAACTGAACTGGTTAACGTACGATGGAGCATTTGGTACGTCAGAAATAGGTATAGTGGCAGAGAGAAGGAGCCTCTTCCCTCTTGGTGCTTGCATGTCTGGAGGATAAACGGGCAGCCAGAAAACTCATTATTCTCTCATTTGATCTCTGAGAGAAAAAAATCCTACTCACTTCCATTCATTGTTGAGTTTTGTTTGTTTTAAATTTTGGTTTAAAAGTGTTTTTGTGTGTGAGAAGAAAGCAACAACACTGCGAGCATCCTAACGATGACCGTTCATCCTCCGTGCAGCAAGGGACACCATCTGCAGCTACGCGGCACCGTCACAGTATCTAGTGGGATACAGATCCTGCCTGAAAGAGCTCTTGTAAAACAAAACACGGCAAGCACAGTGACAGGGCTGTAAGGTGAGATCAAGCAGCTCTCCAGGTTGGGGCTGGATGCAGTCTGAATGCAAATTGGAAAATTCACCAGGTTTTGTAAACAAGGATTTGACTATGGCATACGGCTTTAGCTCTTTGAACCTCAATGGGAGCACCTCCAAAGTGTCCCCAGCTCCGACGGGTGCTCACAGCACCTGGGGGAGCTCTGCAGGTGCCGTCCCCATGGGGCAGGGTGAGGACAGCCCTGGGAGAGCCCAGAGCCCAGGGAAGGGACAGCACAGAGAGAAGGGAAATCAGCAACGCGTTGAGGTGTAGCAGAAGCGTATGAGCTGTGTGCGGTCTGAAAGCTCAGACGTGGAAGTGACTGGGTTACACGCGGGGCCAGGACAGGGCGAGTGCCAGCAGAGCATCAGGGGGGACAGTGCTGTAAGCCTGATGTGCAATGGTCAAAGTCCAGCAAGGAGCAGTGCAATGAAACCAAGGGAACAGCCTGAGAGGAGGGACCACGGGGAGAGCAGCGCAGGCAGCAGGGACAGGGGAGAGCAGTCACCCCGAGGAGAACCAGAAGTGCTCACAAAAGCAAAGTTCCCCATGGCGAGGAGACAGCATGCAATCTGACCTGCAACTGCCCTGAAGGCGTGCTGGCTTTTTAGCTGGCATGGGCTTGCTTGGTTGCTACGGCTTGTTGATACGGGTTGAATGCACTCAGGTCTGGTTAGGTGACTCTCGGAGCCCAGCAGATCACCCGCATGCACTTGTGCTCAGGGAAAATGAATGCAGGTGTTTATATTTGTGTTTCTGTAGACTGCAAGGTCATAAACAGAATTTATTCTACTTCTGTCCATCTCTCCAAATTTTCTAATGAATAATTAGTAGATGTAGATTTCTAAAAAGACCATTTAATATAAGTTATATCAAATCTCATTTATTTTAGGAGATATCATTAAGTACAAAGTCTGCACAAGTGAACTGAGTTCACTGTAGAGGAAATGACTGGGAATTGCGTTCAAAAATCTATTCAAATGTTTAATGTAACAGATTCCCTGGAGAAGAGAAAAGTGATGGGCCTCTTCAGCCTTTCCTTATGTCCTCCTCCGCAAGGCTAACAGTAATTGAGTAGCAACATAAGGAGGAGCCAAAAAGTCTTTCACCATTATGCTGAGAAAGATTTTCAAGGAAGCCTAAAGAACAGATGGACCACATGCCAAAAACCTGGTGCCTGCAAGAGGAGGAGGGAGCTCACCCGCTGTGATATAGGTGTCGCCTGCAACAAAACCCACCTGGATTAAAGACCTCGGCTCTAGCACTGATTTCATGCATGTTATTGGACAAATTGGTGACGCCAAAGTTACAGTCGTTTTCATCCAAAATAAGCCAGGCTGCTATGGGGGAAAGGCTTGAAATCTCCTCCAAACCCTGACCTCTTGTTCCCCTCATGTTGACGCAAGGCTTCTGCATTTTCAGAGGATGCCCAATGGGGAGCTGCACAGACTAAAAATTAATCCTTTTAATTATCAGCAACATCAGTTCCCAGAGACAACACAAACCTTGTATCAGCAAGAGGTAGGGGATGGAAGGAGAGAATGCTCCTCCTGGTAACAGGCAAAACTTTAGCCGAACTAGATTGACTTCTTAACTCCCTGAAGATAAAAATAAGGTTGGTACTTCTTGTGTCAGAGAAAGGAGTCGCTACACCAAATGTTTTAAAGATTCTGAAGAGCTCAAATGCCATAGGAGGTATTTAGCATGAACAGACCAGGTGCCTTGAAAACTCTAAATCACTTTTTTTTCATTAGCTAAGGCAATGAAAACTGGTTGTATTAAACATGAAGTTTGATTAACATTCTCTATATTTTATATACATTATTTAATTAAAATTTCTATTGATGATTTTTTCACAATTCTGAGTTTAATGAGATTATGAAATCTACTTTTAAAAGTCACCTTATTATTAAAATCAAACAAACAAACAAACAAAACACTACAATTACTTAAATGAGACAGCATTCAAGAGGCATGTGCTTGTTGCCAAAGTTTTGGAGAAAGTCAGAAGCTGCTTAGACCTCTGGTGGAGGTCTATTGATGTGCAAACGCAGCTTGGAGAGCAACAGCCTCTCCAGCAGGTGCAGGGAAAATATTTCCCTTATTCAATTTATCTGACTAGTTCAGTCCAACAACGAGTTCGTTCAGAACAGAGGAACTATCTGGCAGACGATCACTGATTTGCTTCTTGCCAGCCCACGCTACAGAAAGGCGCAGGAGCCCTACGGAGGATGCAGGCACCCGGGCGAGCGTGTCCACGGGAGGCCACGTACCTTGGCGGATCCATCCTGCTCGCGAGGCAGCGCTGCGGTGCGTGGCCGCGGGCTGCCGGCCGGCACGGGGACACGGCGCAGCCCTCGCTCGGGTCGGCGCGGGAGGCAGGCTGAGCCCTGGGCTCCCCGACCCAGAGGCCACGCGGGGATGCTCCAGCGAGCGCTCCCAAAGCCAGCCAGCTGAAGAGGACCAACCCATGCTGGCACGTTTCCCTAAAGCCAGCCGGCACCGGGGGGTGGAGGCTGCTTACTGGCTTCCCCAAGCCTGGAGCACAGTTAATAACATGCCAGCTGTATCTGCAGACAAGCCAAGTTTAATGAGGCTACAACAAAAGCATTCAAATATGCACTACAGAACTTCTGCAGGGATTTTTTCTAGAGCTTGTTTAGGAAAAAAAAAAAGAAAAAGAAATTCTTGACAGTGTTTGTATGCACACTCCCTTTATTTTTCATTCATTTTTTAAAAATTATATTCTCTAAATTCAAATAAATCAGCATTAGACAGACTTGTTTTTATCCCACTACTTCCAACAGCAAAATTATGTTCTGTGATGAGTGTCTGAAATGCACTGCTGGTTGCTTTTTCCTAACAAACATTTAAGCCTTAACCAGTTTCCCTCTGAAAGGCCGGCCACCACCTTTCTGCCTGCCCGGCCCCCACCCCAGCAGCGGTGCAATGTGTCCCCTCGTGCTCGGACACGGAGCCCAACGGGCAAACATGACCACGTCCCGAGCACCGGCGGTGAAGGAGGTGCCTTACACATTCACTGCCCTGCCAGCGATGCTGCTCCACGTGCCTCAGGCTCTAGCTCTGGGTCAAGGAACAGGAGGTACCAGTAAGGGGACTGCAAACATGGACCTGGAGCCTCCTCGCAGGCTCCTCAGACCTTCCCAAGCCCCATGCTCGACATTCGGGCTGGTGACTCCCCGGTGATGGAGCTCCGTCACACACGGAGTTACAAACACCAGCCCCTGAGGGATCGAGGGAACTACCGAGGCTCCAGGCTGCTCTCCTGAGAGGCTGCGGCATCCCTCCCTCCCAGGGACTGGGACAGTCATTCAACTTGTTTAAAAAACAAGGAGGAGAACCCTCTCCCACGTTTCTCTACAGCCACCAAGCGCAGGGGGCTGCTGGCGGCAGCAGGACCCTCCTCTGTGGGCACGGCCACCCCTGCAAGCTCAGCAGGGTCCAGCCCTGAAAGGCACCTTCCTGCTGCCACCTCTCCCTCCTCTTCAGAGCTGTTTCTTATTTCCTTGTATTCCTACAATGCCGAGAAACAGACCTGCCCCACACAGGGCCAGTGACTGCCCGAGCTGCAACAAGGCAGCGGGTGCAGCGCTGCAGCGGGACAGGCCTGGCAGCCCTGCAATGCCAGGGGTACCCACACTCGCTTTGCAGGCTCATTTTTGAGCTAGATAAAAGTAGATGATAAAGAAAAAAGCAAAACTCAATTAAAGTAGCAAGGATGAAACAGTCCCTTGCTGATACGACCATGCTAACGTGTCATCCTCAGCTCCTCACTGGGCCATATGTTTAAAAATGACAGGGAAAATGTTCTTCCTATGCGAAAAACATATGCTGCTGGAGGAAAGACATCATCTTAGCTGAGAAATATTTGTACAGCCTCAAAGCACGCGGCCGTGCCCTGCGCGATGACTGCGGGCTACGTGCAGGCTGCAGAGGGGTGGCTGCAGCCCGTGCCTCCCTCCCCACGGGGCTCTGGTTTCACTCGGCCCCGGCTCCCGCAGCCGCGCTGGCACCGCTCCTATCTGCGTGCGCACAGCCTGGTGCTGCCGCCCGTGCCACCGTCCCCAGGGGCCCGGGCACAAAGGTGGCCGTGGCGATTGCGGGGGGCGGCGCCGGCGCCCTGGCAGGCTCTTATCTGCCGGCACACCAACCGGGCCTCGCGGCGGGGCCTGCCGCCCGCTGCCACCGCGCTCGGCACAGGAGAGGCTCCGCGAGGCCGCAGAGCAAATCCCGGGCTCGGTGTTTATGGCCAGCGAGCTTTGTTTCAAATTCACGCCGCCCCCCACCAGCCCCTGCAAGCCCTCAGAGGCACGGCGTGCTTGTAAAACCCAGAACCAGACGCAGCGCAAGCACCGAGCGCCAGCCTGCAGTGGCAGAGGCAGAGCAGGGCCTCGCCACCCTCACCCAGCAGGGCCGGCCGGGGAATCGGCCACCTCCCGCAGCCTCCACGAGCACACGCACTGTACTCAGTGCCCATGAAACCACTGCTGCAGGCGGCCCTGCGACGAAGCCACCTCATCCTCCAAGGTCACCGCGTGCCCCGCACCGCGCTCTTCGGCTCCAGGTTGAGCTACGGGAACGCCTCACCTGCTGCACGACAAACACACAGCGCCCTGCACCCGCACAGACAGCCTGGCTCTCAGCCCCGACACAGCGGGACAAACGCCGACCAGCGGGACAAATGTGAGCCCCGCGAGGTGAGGCCTGGCATGAAACAAGAAAAGGAGCCTGCGGTCACTGCCCCTCGGGGCACCGACAGCAAGAAGCCTGCCGCAGTGCCCGCTGCCAGAGCCAGGCAGCGAGAACTGAGGGCGCCAGGGAACATCCGTGCTTTTACAGTCTGTGACACTGCGGAGCGTTCCTGGTGCCAATTCTGAAAACACTGCCGTGACCTCTGGAAAGAAGGAAACTTGCATTTCAGCATGACAATGTAGAAAAGAACAAAAAAGGAAATGTTATTTTTTTATTATTGTTTTAGATCGAAACACTAGTCATGTTAAGAGAGAGGAGCACAATTCTGGCAAGGACAGGAGCACTCAGACCAAGCCACAACACAGTGATTAGGGCCAGTAGGTCATTAGAGCCACAGCTGTATAAACTAGGTGTATAATTAAGTTTCCACACTGCATTTTCACAACTGTATTTCAGTATCTTTTGTGGAGGATGATCAGTCAATTCATTACTTTAAAAAAGCAACAACATCAGAAGCAAAGCAACTGAAAACCTCCAACTTGCCAATCAGGTGCAACGAGATTATAATTTGAGGAAGGGTTAATTTGGGAAATACGTGCAAGAAGTCCATCTTTGTCAGTGCAAAGTACAAAGTACTACCTGACAAAAACATCCCTGAGACGCGGCCACTTGTTGGCAAGCTGCCGTGTACGGTTTCTGGGTGAGCACCCTGCATATACAGTTGCATGGCAATTATAATTCAGCAGGTGAAATACAAGAAAATGCAAAATTATACACTAGCACGAAACAGTTACAATACCTCGTTTCTAACGCAAGCCTAGTGTACAAGTTACAGGGCATTTAACAGGAGCAACTGCAAGACTTTAATTATAAACTAGTTCCTACCGTACAGTAGTTTAGAAAAATCAGCCGCTTCCCAGCTGGCAATATCCATATATAGCTCTGCTGCTGTTTGAAACAGACAACCTGTAAAGTTATCAACAACAGAAGAGGACCTCATGAAATGCTCAGAGACCCCAGCGTAACCTACTTCTGTCCAGTTCACTGATGCGCTAACTCGCTTTACAACACCCTACATTTGCTTGGGAAACCGAAGGAGCAAGTTTATGGGAGGCTACAGTGGCCCAGCAGGGGGAAAGGGCAGGCATGGATGGAGGAATCAAAACCAACATGATAAGAACGGGAGCTAAAACCAGACTGGCACGTGTGGACTAACATGCACACACAAATGGCATGTCTCAGGGCTTTTTAGCCACTTGTCATCAGGCAATACCCGACCCGGCACCAGGCACCAGGCAGTGAGGTACTGCAGAACAGCTGCCTGATGCATGCAGCCCCCGTGCTGGCCAGAGGACACCTGCACTTGTAAATGCACACGTGAGCCCCTCCTCTCGCCAGTACTGCTGGGGCACTGTGTCGTAACGCCTGCGCTAACGGCAGCGTACAAAAAAACTACAAAAAGGACTGCACGAGATGGCCACGCCTGAGTCTTCTCAAGTTAAGGGGACGCAGGACGTGAGTGACTTTTTAAATTCACTGTAAAAGCTCAACACACGCAGTGCATGCACCAGGTGTCTGTGTGTTCTCAGGGCATTTTTCAAGGTGCTCTCTGGCTGTTTAAGGAACGCTCGCGTGGGGCCGAGCTGGGAAGACGTGAGCTGGGGAGGAAACGCGCTGCTCATTCAGCACACGCTGCCCCATGGGGGCCCTTTTCACATCCCCATTGGCACTGGAAGCCCCCAGCCTGCCCTCACAGACATCCACCACGAGCAAAAGGCACGAGAGGCACCTAATTCTGTCAGGAGAGCACCTCCACGGGGCCGGCATCCGAAGGGATGCCGTGCGCTTACGCTACGAGAGATGTCTAGATTTCAGCAGTGTTTTGTCCTCAAAGAAACAAGTCTGAAATACATGAAAAAGCGAGGGGGGAAACGGCTGTTTGTTACTTCCTTACATGTCAAAGAAGCTGCGTTCAAACTGCATTATAACTTCAGCCCGCTGTAATGAATTTCTAAGGGATTCCAGTGAAATAGATGGTTTATCCTATTCTTTGGAGTGAGCTCTTATAATCCTGCTACACTCCAGAGCTACAATACCTTCCTAACTTCAGCCTCCCAAAGGAAGTCATTAGTTACGTTGTGTTATCAGCCTGGTGATATTATCACTACAAATATTACCTGCATTGATCTGGAGCCATGTAGACACGATTGAACACCCTGCTTCAGATTAAGACATGAAACTCTAGCTTGCCCAGAGGTCAGGCACTGTGTTACAGCCTCAGAGGTGTCGGGCAGGCGTTAGAGACTAAAGGAGAGCAGGGAGACTCAGGACACAGCCCATTTGGTGGGGTAACATCGTTAAACACCCTGCATTTCCTAGCGCTCTCTTAGGTTCTCACCCTGGTGGGGGCAAGTCTTTCCAGGTGAGCTGAGCAAACACGGGTAATTTGCATTCTTAGACCAAAAATTCTCATGGTTATTGAACAATTGGTGGGGCTGAACTTGAAAACTTTTTTTCCTCGTGGCAAGACGTGTAAATATCCAACAATATTCCAGACTGCCTGCATGGAAACATTCTCGTTCCCGAACAGATGAGTGCAACCCTCCCCTCGGCATTAAATCACTTCAGGACACTAGACTAAAACAAATGGGAAACAGGCACTCTTATTCTGGAACAAGGATTTCCTCACATGGAGATAATCAGCACCTATTCCGTGTATATGCAGATGATTATATGGTGCCTTTTTATGACAAAATGTCTTTGTAAATCATCAGCACATGTCAAGACAGTAAAAGATGATGAAGTTATGCTACCTGCAATCAAAAATTAGCAAGGGGAATACTCACAAATTATTTTGATAGGTCCCAAAAATAGAATTTATTTTTCTTACTGTCACTAACAGACACTAACTACGCTGAGGGTAAATAAAAACTGAGGTGTGAAAATATCAACTGTACAGACGCGGACCTCTAGGTTACTGTGTTTTAATGGACCTTTGCCTCATGAAAAAAATGGGCTTCTCTTTCACTGAGCAGCAGCAGTGCCCTACCCTCCCGCCTGGCACTGCAGGGACCTGTCCCCATCCCCTGGGCTGCACACCTCACCTTGCAGCCTGGCAAACAAGGATTTTTCTATTCAACAGCATTTTCCTGCTTACTACCCTACATCAAAATATGAA
Organism: Anas platyrhynchos; assembly: GCF_047663525.1. Lineage (NCBI taxonomy): Eukaryota > Metazoa > Chordata > Aves > Anseriformes > Anatidae > Anas > Anas platyrhynchos. The sequence continues at coordinate 17,908,251 of NC_092598.1, read as the reverse complement.
TTTTGTTTGCAGAAATCGCAGGGCAATCCAGTGGTTGTCAGCTGGCCAAAAAACGACCCTGCGAGCAGTAAGTTTTCTGGTTTTGTACTTTCAAGTGGGCATCCCAGGCAGTGCTTAACTGAGAGCGCAGAGCAAGCAGCCCTGGCGATGCCGCATCCAGCTGGGGCAGAAGATGATGCTCGGGGTGGGCGGCAGAGCCAGCCACAGCCCTGTCTGCACACTCGCCCTGGGCAATTCCTCTGGCCTTTCTCAGCTGGGCACAGCTTTAATGATGCCCAAAAAGGAGAACATAATGTGGACTCATTACCAAACAAATTAAGTGGCCAGGGAGGAACACGCACTTGTGGGAACGAGGATGGGATAATGTTGCACCAGAGGAGAAGATAACCCCCCTGCCAGCCGAAATGGGAACTGGCTAAAAATGTCTTCGATGGGTGCGGAGGAAAAAGTGCTGGCAGCTTATTCGACTCTAGGAAGGGTGAGAACTCCTGATTTAAATATATATGAACATTTTCTGCACTCACCCTCCTAAGATTTTATTTAATCTTCGGCAAAAATCAAAGGCTTTTTGCTGCCCCCATAAATCAGATAACACGCTGTGCAGGGTGCCTGCTGCTACCACCGGCCATGCACGAGGAGCTGTGCAATGGCAAGATGCGCTGCGATTGCCCACACCAACGCTCTGTGCTCGTTCTCACTTCACAACAAGGAAATTCAAAATCAGGGTAGACTCATGCCATCCTCACCTCCATAAAATTCAAAAGGAAATGCAACAGTAACCTAGGGAGAATGGTGTATTTTTAGGGTGGGATTACAAAGCTCACACTACGAATTTTTATCTCAGAAATTGTCATGTTCTTTGGTAGGGTTCAGAGGCCTATCTTCAGGGGAGTTTTGCACGCTTCAGTCATTTAACTTTTTTAATCTTCCTGCGTTCAGGAAGAGAGGGAAAAATACCCTGTCTGAAACTTTTAACGTTAAAAAAACCCAAAACATTTTTGTCTAACGTAATTACTGACAGATTCCAATTGGAAAGCTGTTGCTTTTATTTTAATTTTATTAAAGGAGTGAACAAAGGCTACCCAAGGCACCACAATAAAATTACATTAACTGTAAAATTACATTATTAATTCTTTAATCTCACTTGAGGCCTCAAGCTGTTGCTATGTCCAATTACCCAGCTAACCACCTGTCAGAACTGCAAAGCGAGTTTAACATTACCTCCAGGACAGTGGTGTGCCCTGTGTTCAGTCAGGTCTGCCAGCGAATCGAAGTCCTGCTGACAGTTATCGCAGGTGTAAATTGACTCATCCTCCATGTCTTCATCTTCCTCATTTCTCTCTTCCTGGCTCGTCACGCTGTTCCTCTCTTCCAGGGCCCGGCTGTCCTTCGCCTCGCTCTCCAGCTCTCCTCCCAGGCCACCTGCCAACAGCAAGGATGCACGCGAAGGTTTAGAGGTCTGCCTGACGAACGACGCCGCGCTTATTGAGATACATTTAATTATAGCCGGTCTCGCGTTATTCCTGACACCTTTCATTATATTAATGTGGTTTTTATATCATGCGGTGCAACAATTCTCAACTGTATTCTCTGCTGCTTGGTGTGAATCCTGCGAACGCTCCCTCCATCTCCTTCAGCGGGCAGAAAGCTCTGACTCTCTGTCATAAGGAGTCGTTAGTGTTTCATCACTTAACCAGGCTCTCAAAGCTTTAAAAATTGGCAAGATTAATTGCAGCCTGTACAGAACAGGCACGTACTGAATTTTAATCCTCCGTGCTCTCCTCTCCCCGCCGCCATCGAGCCCCAGCGCGAGTGCCCACAGCAGCAAAAGGCTCCCACTGAAGACCCCGAGGTGCCTCAGGATGCGAGGGGTGCCGCCGAGCCCCGCGGGCACCTCGCTGTGTGGCACACCCCCACTGTGGCCAAACAATCCTTGGGTTTCCAGGTGCCGGGTGTAGAAGGAGGCCAAGCCCTGAGGCAGCTCAGTTTCTGTTTCCCCTCCACCTCCTACAGCCCTCAGCACCCGCTGGATGTGCCGCATGCCCTGGCCATGCCAGGTGACCAGTTGGGACGCCTGCCCTACCACCAGCCGTGCTGGGCTTGTGCCCTTCTGCCCGCCTCTATGAGCGATCCCAACGCCTGAGTGTGCCATGTTATTAAACACAGACTTATTACAAGTCCTCCAGAAGAGCAGGAGGGGTGAGCAGGCCCCCACCACAGCAGCCCCCCGCACTGAGCCCAGCCCCAGAGCGGCGCAGGGCCCCGGGGAGCAGTGCCCGTGGTGCAGGGGGTGCCGCCTGGCTGCCTGCCGGCACAGGGGTGTCGCACCAGTAACGGGGAGATGGATGGCTTCTAAAATGAGACCGGCGCCAAAAAGATTAAGGGCAACCAGTGCTGAGAACATGAAACAAAGCTGAGAAATAAAATTTATTAAAGCTGGACACTGGTTACCGCAAGCGCTGCAGCTCAGATACGCGGCGCTAGCAGGGCTGTGCGGCCAGGCTCCATCCCGAGCACACGCCTTGTGCCATCACCCGCACTGCGCATGGGAACGTAAATCAGCTGGTGAGAAACGCTCTGCGGCTTGCCATGGAGCACTCGTAACATGACGTACCCATTGAATTGCAATGGAAATATTAAAAATCAGTGCCTGCTCGTGGTCTGCCACGGCATCGCTGTTAGCAATTAACCGACAGGCACATTTTCAGGTTCTTCTCCTGTTGAGCTATACGGACCTTTCTGCTACAACATTGCCATTAAGAGCGAGGTGTAATGATCGTATCAACAAAGCTGATATGGCACTCTTAGAGCAGTAATGAATTTAAGGATTTGGTTATAAAAGTATCGCTCACCACGCTCTCCGTGTCCTAAGTCACGATCTGTACGGGGTTTGTTCAATAAAGCACTGTTCTCTGAACCTCCTGCTTTAGAGCCTCTCCCTTTAATAAAAGCGTATGCTACTCGAGGACAGTTCTGTTCTCCTTACACCACTACCCTGCCAAATAATGGCACAGTTAAAGCTTCGCTAGCTTCGCTTTACTTAACACCTAATTCAATGTACACGCTGCACTGATCACTTCCATTTTGCTGTATTTACTTGGCACACCGTTTCACAAGCTCATCCCAGACTCGAATCACAAACATTATAGCTCAGTCAATTTTGTTAAAGCCTGTATGTCCTGCAGATTTGATAAACGTTCATAAATCAGAACGTCAGCTCTCCAGCTCTATAAGACAGAAACCTATAAAATAGCGCAAGTCTATAAATCTGCTCTGAGCACTGCCACCTGAATCCATGCCGCCTGCTGATGGAAGCCTCCGAAAAGCACTTCTGAACCGATTTAGCTACAGCCTGAGGAAGAAAGATTTTAGGCAACCTCGAGGAGGTTTAAGGGACCTTCACTAATATTTTCAGTAGAAATGCTGTCTTTTGACAGTTAACCTAAAGGCCAGCCGATCTGCTGAGCACACTGTGACAAATTCATCCTTGGTTTTTCTCCAAAACTTCATGACTACACTAGGGATAAAGCTGTTCAACCGAGTCCAACAATAACAAATAATTTAACACACTGCTTTAGGAAAAATAAATTGTACAATGTGAGATAAGAAAATAAGATTCCCGACTGCAGAGCAAAATTCCAGAAACATTTTTTAATTCCCCACTGAATGGGAAATCTGATCCTCCAGGCAACTTTTCAAAAGTGTCATTACGTGACACCGTTGTATGTCAAGTAACACAACAGTGAAATCTTGCACGTAAATTATTTAGCAAACAGCATTGCTTTAAAATGAGATGTTTTCTGTTTTCGGTGCATTGAAGGAATCGTGCGTGTTTGCCACACCTCGGGGTTGCTGTCCCTGGAATAACACCATCTTCAGATTCCTCTGCCGAGCTGCACACTTGGTGCTTGCCTTGGAGAAACCTCACGCTGCTGAGGAAAACCTGGGGTGTTTCTTGGCTTTTTGGCCCTTGTCCCCATCAAGGCAGCAGTGGCATGGGTGGTCTTGGGGACACGGTGGCAGCTCGCCCCCAGGAGCAAGCAGCAGCAAGTGCCAGGGCAGTGACGGGGACGGGGGATCCTCAGGCAGGGAGAGCTTCAGCCCCAGCTGCTCTGCAGTGAGCTCAGTGTCCCTGACCAGGGCAGCCACCCAGGAGCACTCCTCGGGAACGAATTCCTGAGGAGTTTTGCTGCAGTAAGGCACGAATTTAACCTGCAGCATTCCCGCAGGCAAGAACTGTGTGAGCATCCCCCTATGGAGCAGCCAGGTTCAGGGAGCAGAGCGCACTGCCCTCGTGATGGTGAGTGCCTGGCCAGAGTGGGTGCCAGGGGCCCCGGCACACCCCCAGCAGGACTTCTGTCACCGCGGGAGGCCAACGCAGCGCGACTGGCACCGTGCCTTTGGGCACGCGGTCACTGGTTAGTCCTAAGTGGCAAAAAGGACCTGCTTTCACAGAAGCATTATTAGCATCTTTAAAATGGACCTGCTGTCTCCAACAATTGCTCCAACAATTTCCCGAGGAAGAGACGAGACAGCTTGACAGCTCAGCCTCAAAAGTACACCTCACCGCTTGCGTTTGGGGTCCTCTTGCTTTTCTTCTCTTCTCTTTTCTTTTATTCCTGTAACGCAGTAAGGGGCCTGCAGGGCTTCGCAGGAGACGAATGTTTTTACCCTATGACCTAAGCAGCCTGGCCAACAGTCAAGAATATGTTACTCTAATTGCCACTAAAGTTAATGTTAACGACTCTTGGTTTTTGGTAAAAGCCAACTTCTTTTCTAAAAAGTTACAATTTCATCAAGACGCATCAAGAACTGGGAGTGTTCCTGCCTGACCTGGTGGTCCAAGGAATGTGGCAAACTTGGCAAAGGTGGAGACGAGAAGTCCCGAGGGCTCGGCTGGAAGGTTAGTGTCAGTAGAAATGCCTTCCGAGCCGTGCTGTTACAGCAACAGCATGCTTTGAAAGCCAAGGTTTTGCAAACTGACTGCGCGGCCCATGCTTACGCCAGGCCCCAAAGTCGGGAGTGAATTCCCGTTTCTCCCCGGCCAGGCCCCGCTGGTGGGGGCCGAGCACTGCGGAGCGTGGCCACGGGGAGCAGCGGCGCTGGAGGGAGCGCGGGGCGGCCGCAGGCACACTGCAGGCAACGCGCCGGCCGCTGGGACGCGGAGACGTGCAGCGCCGTGCAACGCGTGGGCCTGGGAAATGGGAGTCAGAGCAAAGCTCTGGGCTTATTTTTTCAGCTGCGGAATCCTATATTGGATTACAATACAGGCACAATACGGGGCAAGCGAGCCTTTCCGTGCTTGTGCCGGTAATTTCTTTTTAAACCCAGAGACTTTTGAAAGCCGGGACTTTTTTAAATCTAGGATTGTTCTTTGAAGCGCGCTGTCTAGCATGGGGTCACGTCTGGGCTCCGACACCTCTGGCTGCAGGGCTTCCTTCACAAGTTGCTCCCTGCAGCAGGCACGCACAGGCTTGGTGCACGGCAGGGCTGTGGCCGTGCCCATGGTGCTCCTGCCCATGGTGCTCCCCGTCACGCGATGCCAGCCGGCACCCGGCCGTGGCACGTGCACGTCCCGAACTGCAAGGGACCAGGTGATGAGAGAAATGAGGCACCTCCTCATTCTGCCACCTTGGTCCAAAGACAAAACCACCAAAGGCCTCACAAAGGGCTGTGGTAGTTCCTAACCCTTTCCTAGAGACTGAGGACAGGAGCTGAACCAAATCGTCCTTGGGGACACAGAAGCAAACTGCTGCAGGGACGGCGGAGCAGCAGCACGGCAGCTCCCAGGGCTGGGCACAGCGGGCATGCCATCCTGCTTGGGAAGGCAAGGGGAAAGGAAACCCCTCGTGTAACTGGGAAGTGAGAACAAAAGAAACAAATGACTTAAAGGAAAAGCCTAATCTAAACGCCCGTTTGCAAGCATTTCACTTGGCTCCTAGTGCCAGATCGGCGTGGGGGGGTCCCTGCTTTCATGTGGTTTGTTGGCATTTTAGTGTTGTCTCTTGGACTGTAATGCAGCACAGTCCAAACTTCTCTGCAATTTGTGGTCAAAGAAGAATGAACAGAAGCAAAATAAAAAACATTAATGCTTCAATAACAAAAATGCAAACAAACCTCAGCTGAAGCTCATTCCCATAGGATGAAGGCTTGGCTTTGCAGGGCACGCCAGGTCTGTGGCTCTTCAGTGTTTCCGAAACCACCAATTTTACACAGATACCTCTCGAACCGAGGGCTGCCTGTGTGCTACCTCTCAACAGGCCACGTGAGATGCTGCAGCCACTGCACCACACCCGTACCAGCAGCCCAAACCCTGCTCCAGCAGCCCAGGGCCAGGTACCAGGGGCTCGCTCTGCACACCAAGCGCTCCCTGCACATGTCACAAGCGAGCAGGTTCAGTGCAGCACAGCGCCAAACCCCATGGGGGAAAACAGAGGAACGTGGCTGAAAAACAAAGAGCTGGGATGGATGATGCACAACGTACCACAGGATGGCTGCGGGACAGGCAGCAAAGCACATGCAGGCTGCAGGGCTCGTGCGAGGGGCTGCCTGCCCCCAGCAAGAGGGAGAGCGATCGCACCACCAAAACCCCGTGTGATCCAGCACGTAGTTAATGGCGTTGGCCTCCTAAGACTTACAACTTAATAAAATTGATCTCGCCGCAGTACTGTAATGAAGAACAGTAGGATAAGGCTACCCTTGAACCATGAAAATTGTATATTGTTACCTCCTCGTGCCCTCCTAGGGCTCTGGCCGTTGCAGCCTCTTCAAGCTGTCATTTGTCTGGCGCTGACAGCAGACGGCACGGGCAGCAGGGCTGGGGGCTGCCAGCCTTTGTGGAAAGGCAAGGGAAGAACGACGGCGCTGGTGACGACCCACAGGATCAAAATACAGGTTATGTTAAAATATATCTTCTAAAATGTACAGAAGTCAGAGACCTAGGAGCACGTGTTACCACGTTTCACAACAGCACCCTGTATGTATTGAGGTATGCGTTAAAACCTTAGCGTTCAGGTAGGTGCACAGCATCCCTGCACCTTTCTTCAGCTTAGCAAGGTCCCGCTGTTTCAGCAGGGTGCTGCACCTCCTGCTACATCTGTCAGGAAAACAGGTGGATCCCAAGTGTCTGCCCTTACCTCCGTGCTGGGACAGAGCCTGGTGCTGCGAGCCCCCCGTTTCCTGCAGCGAAGCCGAGCCCCTGCTGCTCTGCACCCAGGCGGCTCCAAGCTCCCCCCCTGCAGCTTTGCAGCGGGCAGCCTGAGCTCAGGTCCAGCTGCACCAACCAGTGCGACCATCACATCCAGGCTCTGACCCGATGCCCACCAGCCCTTCCCAGCAGATGACTTTTCAGTCACGTTAGCTCCTGTACAGAAGCTCACCCTCCCAGCCCGCTTTTCTTGTATTTCAGGGCTTTCATAGCATCCTTTAGACAACATGCTAGAGAAACCTTTTATTAAATGCTGCTAATTTTTTTATTGATCAAACTGTGAGTCATTTCATTTTCCATTATAGCAGAAATCTCCTATAGGAGCATTCAGATTAAGTTTCTTTATTCTGTCTCTAGTAGCATGTCACTTTTAATCAGTTTTTAGTTTCATTATTGCTTAAAAATTAGAAAGCAGTTTCTCTGTTCTTTATTGCTTTTTTAAGTTTAGTTACTGAAGGGTTATTAAACTTGGGATATATACAAGCATGCATAACATGCTAAATAAATTCCTCACTGTCTCTAACCAACTTTAACATTAGCTTTTTTTATAATTTTTAGGTTTATTTTCACTGAAAGACTGCTTGTAATTATTACTCATGTTCTCCCCAAACACTTATGTTACTAAAGTGTGAAATGTCTTCTAACACAAAGACAGTTCTCTGGGAAGTAATTACAAAAATGCATTCAGGGGCAATAATTTTATATTAACTGTCAGCAGCATACATCTTCTGAAAAGGCACTTGTTATGAAGGAATTATTTGTGTGGAATGCGAAGGCTCCGAAGGTGAGGGAAAACTACAGAAACGCATTAAACTGAAACTCCAGTTCCCTCATCAAGGGTCACTTTATGTTTAAATCGTTACCTTGCAGGCAACCCCACACCTTCCTAGGAGCCCATTACAAAGACAATCGCAATTTATGCACAAATTGGACACAGTCTCCAGTTTGCGGTGTGGAACAATTCGCATCCCCTTTTCAGGGAAATTTCTGAGCAGCTAATCAAAACGATGCATCTCAAAATTATGGGCTTCTATTAACCTTTCACTGATGACACTAAAAATACTTGCTAATGATTTATGGATAGCAACGAAAGCAGCAGTCTCAACACTGACCAGCACATTAAAAAGATATCTGTGTCTGTAACAGATGCAGGAAAAGATTTAATGAATATTTTATAGTAACTTTTAGCCTGTGGGCTAATCCTCAGGAAGGCAAAGTAATTCAGTGAAATTAGAAAAAAAAAAAAAAAAAGCGAAACCCAGCAATAATGATTAAGCATCATACCATTTCAAAAGTGTTAAAAATATTCAAATAAGGAACTAAATACATAAAAAACAACCAAACAATAAAATTTTCTCCTAATCGTACCTGCAGGTAATGTTTCAGCCCTTCCAGTGCTTTTACTAAAATGATTTAGATGTCACTGTGCTACGCGACAAATGCATTTATACACCGAAAAGCGGACAAGCAGCTAAGTTATTATTATTTATTTGCATGCGAGTAGCAGTGGGATTGTACTTTATAGTGTTAACAGCACATAGTGTTTATCAGCTCTTCAGTGTTTGGCAACTGGTTTAACATTATAAATGTGGGATGTAAATACTTCCCTGCCACAAAAAGCATTGTAAGTGAATTTTAAAGAATGCAACGAGAGGAAGAGAGCCGAGCAGCCCGTGCTGTGCCAAATGTTTAATTACTGAAATAGCATCCGACTCCGGGACGCTACCGGATTATTGATCCCAGTCCCTGCACACAGCTGTGCGCAGGCACTCTGCGAGCTTCAGGGTGGGGAATTTCTTCCAAGCGCCTTGTGGAGTATCATTAAAGCAAAAACCTGGGGTCCTGGGAAGGGGCATCTCCCTTCCCACTACGCCTTGGTTCTGCTCAATCTGCCCTGAGATTCCCTGGCCCAAAATGCCGCGTGGAGCAGGCGGCAGCACCACCGCCTTCTCACAACATCAAGGCCTCGCCCTCTGTCCGATGTCAAACCGCAACCTGCTTTGCACGCCGCTGAGGTCTACAAAGCAAACACTGCGTTTGCACATAGCTCTCCGAATTTCTTGCCTACCGTCTGCAGAAAGCTCTCGCCCTGCCAAAGACACGCAGTTGGCCACGGATGGTCTGCATCTGACAGCAGGACGTTGTCCACTCCCAGAGTCTTCAGATGCATCTGAACAGGAGTAACTTCCATCCCCAGCTCAGATAATGAGGTTCAAATCAAAACTGATCTAAAATTAATTTATATGCATGAGGAAATTAGTGTGCAGCAAGTATTAACTTCAAAGGAAAGTGCACTTCTTCATGAAAATGTGCTTAACTCTTTGGCATGCAACCATTAGATGGTACCGTCATAACACAGCTCAACCCGAGCAAGTTTTCAGCACAAAAACAGCACTTACATTTTATTTACCTAAATGCACGTTTTAATAGTGAAGTCAACTTTAATACTGTTCACGTCTCTACTGAAAACACGCGCCCTGCTCCCAGCAGCTCCGTGGCATCCTGCTCCCACTTCACATCTCCAGCGCCGTGTAACTCGCAGCCACGCAGCCATGCCAAAGCCTTTGTAACGTGAAGGTGGAGCCACGTAGCTGTAAGTCTTAAACGTACGGCTCCCTGAGCAGACAGAAAATTTGGAAGGCTAAATAAAATTCACGTGTGGCTTGTTATTGCAGCTGCATATCATTTGAAAATAAATAAATAAATAAAATAGTATCGGCTGGTTCTGCTCGGAATAGCAGCCGCTGGAACTGCTGACCCAAACAAACCTGGTGATTTTTAAGGAGAGAAAAATTACAGAAGATGTAATTATTGTAAGTGACAAACGTGCCCGTGTACATCAGCAGCTGAATCCCCCAGCCTAATTCTAAACTCGGCTTCCTTTATTCTTCCCCAGGACGGAGCAGACCCGTGAGCTGTCCCCCCTGCACACACCACCCAGCCACCAGCTCCTGGGGGCACAGCAGCCTGGGGGTGCAGGCACCGGTGCTGGGTGGCAGCAGGGGAGCCCAGCCAGGGCCCCCACAAAGCATTCCCAGTGCCAAAGCGCACTTTTCCCTTTTCCACACTGAAGATACAGATTTGTGAAAAAAAAAATCATGAAGGGGAATGCCTTTCATAACCTATAGGATCCTACATAGACTCACAGAATCATTTAGGTTGGAAAAGACCTCTACAATCATCTGGTCCAACCTTTAACGTAGCACTGCCCAGAGCATCTGTATTCACAGCTTCATTTTTTCATCTTTATTTCTATTAAAAACTAACAAGCAAACAAACTAACATCGTGACAGAATGACAGAGCTGCAGCACTCGGCCTGCTGCCAGCAACCCGGGGATGTAAGCCGTGCAGAGGGAATGGAAAAGGTGGAGCTACAGAGAGAAAAACATATTGGTGCAGGAAGAAAAACACACTTGGGTGAGTTACCCTGCCTGGAAGTCCTCAAAAGTCCAGGAATAAAGACCTGACAGGTTTCTGTGGCCAGGAGTCAGCTTCCTCTGGAAGGCTCCTGCTTGCACGCGGGATACAGGGGCTGGGCCAGGGCCATCACCCAGCTGTGGTCTGATCAGATCCCAGACCGCGTCCTGGAGAAAAATGCTTGCTAACTTTCCACAAATCTGTTTTGCAGCCCGAGTCACTTAGGAGCCAAATACCCACTGACCGGCAACGGACAGTAGCAAAAAAAAAATAAATAAAATAAAATAAAAAATTGAAAATCAATGCCTCGGAGTGGCCAAAGCTCTCCCAGTTTGGGAGCGGTGTGGGATGCCGGGCGGTGGGCTCGGCCACTTGCCAGGTTGTACTCAACGCGAGGGCACGTGCAAAAAGGAAGCGAACCGCAAGTTTCCCTTCTGATTCCTTTCTTAATGCACAACTCCGAAGTCCTACACGTTTCACTTGACAAAGCCATTAATTCAGTAATTTCGCGTAATTAAATCGAGCAAAGTAGAGTATTTAAATTTGAGCTAAGTGAAATATACTTCTGCGCGGCTCATGCTGTTAGAGTTGTGCTGCACGCTATTCTGCCGCTGCTCATTTATTAATTTGGGATCGGCTGAAACGTGACACGGCGTAATAAGGAACGCACCGGCTTCCGTAACATTATAAATAAGAGAAAATAAAGGCACCTAAGCGAGGCTAGCGAGCCTGGTGCCAAACGAGGAACTAATCCCGTGGGCCAGCCCTCGGCTGAGCACCAGGATCCCACACCCAGATTTCTGACTTCTCTGCTCCTTGTCCTCTGGTGCTTTCTGCTTCTCAGGCTCCTTCCCAACAACCTGACCTCGGCTCCTCTGGAGGTGCCACAAGCTCCTCGCCTCCCCTGGGCCTGGAGGGACACCTGGGACAGGCGGCGCTCAGCAGCCAGAGCCCGCCGTGACCCGCTGCCACCAAGACGAAGGAGGGAGGGCAGGTTGCTGCGCTTGTAATTAAGGCTGTGAAGAGTTTAGTTGGAGAGAAATTAGATTTATTTACATGCTGCTCTGTTGCTGATGAAGCACCAGCTATTTGGGAGAACTTCTAATTAACCCTAATTTAGTTGATATGCTCTTTAGCAGCCCCGTTCCCTCTGTACTTTGCACTAGGTAAAAAGCAATAATAACAACAAATTAACCATTTTAAAGAGGGACATTTCTTTGCATGGGCCCGGCCCCAAGTTTGCTCCTGAAGGTGTTGAATTTGCATTTTAGTTGCTGACAGCTAAGGAAAAAAAAAACAAAAAGGCGACATGTGAGAACTTCATCCTCCAAAACTGCTCCTCCTACAGCGCAAGGCGGTGCCCTCGGGTGCTGCCCCCTCCTCACCTCCCCGCACACCGAGCACCCACCGGGCGCTCCTGCAGAGCCTGCCCCAGGGGCCTGTGCCCCACTCCCCCAGCCAAGGCACAGGGTTTCTGTTTATTTTATTTTATTGATCCTCCCACCCGATTTACAGCCAACACAGCTAGGAGCCTGTTTTCAGAGCGCTTTGCTTCCTACGTGCTCGGCCAATTATGCAGTCTGGCCACAACCTTCATTAACCAGCTATGTTTTGGAAATATTTCATTACACTATCAAGCTAAAAATCTCTTAACTCCTGTGATGTGTTTTCTCATTTAATAGTTCACTGATGGCTCTGCAACGCTTCCAGTACTTGTGGTGTAGCTGTGGTTTTCTTTGCAAATCAAAAAGATATTTAAAATACAACAGGTTTACAACCTCAATATATAAAACAGCCTTAAGAATTCACCTCTTTTTATAAACTATTTTGGAGGAACAGCAACACCAATTCTTATTTCAATTTCACACACGGAACACCATAAATGCCAAGCCCCACATATCATCAGCTTAGATGTCTTTTTGGAAGTAAGGGTGGAAAATGGAACGTAATTTAATTCCGCTATACAGAAGCATCTGTACTTGCTTGTCAAAACACAAACCCAGAGATGCAAAGAGCATTTGCAGAGGTGATATTCCTCATGTCTCCAACACTGCAGCTGTCTGAACACACAGTATATAAAGAAAAGAAATGAGGAAAAAATGTGGCTATCTGCAACATCCTTCCAGAAAATGTTTTGCCAACCCAGCTATTAGCTAACTTGCGAAAGACATCAGCCTACAATTCACCTTTTTCAGACAAAAAAAAAAAAAAAGTACAACCCTTTTTTTCATGAGATTATAGACCAAATGCTGCTCTCAGTTATACCTGCTTAACCCTGCTGATTCTGTATATGCTTTCTGGATGCTACTGTGGAAATTTGGCAATAAATGTATTTTGTTTAATGTGATCAAGGCAGAGGAGCCAAATGCTTTTTACACAGAACATTTCTCATTCATTTAACAGAATAAATGGTCATCTGGACTTGTGTACTAAACACAAACAACTCGACATGAACCACTTAACAAAGTAACAAAGTTTAAATCCGCTTTTCAGTTTCTGTACGGCACATGTTCTGCCCGTCTGAACGGCAGTACCGCAAACCGACCCCATTTCTGCAGCATAACCCACCCGAGTAAACCAACAACGCAAAGCCCAAGTCTTCCCCATTGCTGCTGAAAGAGCAATGACAGCCTACCAACAGTTTGTTTTTTTAATATTAATTTTCAAAATTACTCAGAGGAAAAGTTCAGAACAATGTCTTCAAAATCGCCCCATATGAGACGACTTCAGGACTTTTAGGGGAACTTCATAACAGCGAGGAAGGAAACGATCTTTCTGCTGCTACACTCGATATCCCCTTGATGTGCCTGTGAAAAAGGCTCGTAGCTCTTCTTGGGGGAAGGCTAATTCAGGTCTGAGTCGCACATTTATTTTAACAAATTCCAGAAGTGAAATCAAGTAAAGATGAAGCTCATCAGCCCATCAAAACCATACATTTATGAAAAGATCTGATTTAAGTCTTTGGATATGAAACTGGTCCCTGCTTTTCCTTCTGTGAGTGGCAACACCCGCTTGTATTCACTTTCCTGACAAAAGCAGGGCAGGGGAATTTGGTGTCCTTTGAACTGAGAGTTGCCTACGGGCGCGATCCGAGCTGACCACCACCACCCCACGGCCCCCAGCCCCTGCTGGGTTACAGAGGGGTGGGTGGGAGAGGCACCGCTCGCCTCCCCCCGCTCCAAGCGCACGCTTCTGCTGGAGACGCACGCACCAGATGAAGATAAAGCACACGCGGCCGCGGCAACAAATCTGAATTTCGGGCCATTGTCAGAGGGCTTTTTTCTGCCAAGCCGCTTCAGTCGAGTCCCAGCTCGTTGCGCACACGCACGCTGACAGATAGCGCCTGCCCATGGTATTTCTATCAAATGGGAAATTCGCTCTCGTTTGGCTCAAACAACAGCCAGAGCCCTAAAACATACACAGGCTGTGCAGAGAGCCTCGCTGTGCCGGTGGCTTTCTTTATCCGAATGAAAGCTCCCAGCTGAGAGGGAAGAAATTTGCCTACAGGGTCCCTCCATTTTGTGCTAGTGAATAACTGGCTGAGGAGCTGCTGCGGCTTTCAGCTCTGAGCTGTGTGGGGGGCAAGCACGGGGTGAAGCCGGACACTAAATCCCATCACCCCACCACAAGGGTTAGTGCAATTAAATGTCTTTTTGTTTGTTTGTTTGTTTCCTTTTTGGAGCTTTGAAGAGTTTACTAGGAGAAATCTAACAGCAGAGTCACAACTTCACAACTAGGATGCTAAAGATTAAGAAAATAAATGTGCTTTCTTCAGTTATAATGATGCAATAAGCATCTTAGCCCTCAAAAGCACCTTTTGTGTTTTAAACATAAAAGTAATACTTGCGCATCATTTTATTTGTGAAACGCAAACCTCTCCCCCCTGCAGGAACCTGGGACACGAGCTCCAAGCTGCTCCTCTTCACCCGTCTGCAGAGCAGTAAGTGCTTCTCCCAGACACCGTGCCGAGGAGCTTGCTGCCAGCAGTGGAGGCGCACACTTTCCGTGTCTTGACAATTAAGTTAGGAAAGCACATTGCACGGATTCACTTCAAATGTGCCCAAGTTTCCAACAAAAGCAGCTATTTTCAGCCCCGTTGCCCCACTGCAGCTTCAGTACCAACAAGCTGGCGTTGCCCACCTTCACCCACCACAAAGTGCTGGTATATCCCCGAAAAAACGTCAAGCTGAACACACACATCTAATCCACGTGCTGCTGGTTAGCATTCGAGTAGCACCGTTCTGCCCATTAGATTTACGATTTTATTGCTAATTGACTTTCTCCTTCTGAAGGAGAAGCCCTTAGCAGGAGGCCTGCGGTCCTTGCCCCCTTACCCTCACCCCAGCCTCATTACAGCCCCAGCACTGTTGCCAAAATGAGATATTTCCTCATTTTTGGTGCCGTGCCCTTGAAGGCATCTTATTAGAAGAGACCAGTTCTTAATTAACATTTTTGATCTCTAATCTATTACGCGTCCCTCTAATCCCACCCGGAGGAGCTTCTGGCCCACTTTGGCGGCGCAGGGCGGAGGCGAGGGGCTGGCGGGCGGCACTGGGGCTGCCGCCCGGCCCGGCAATGCCACCGCAGGCCCACGGCCAGCATCTGAGGCCACCACTCGGTGCCTCGCCGCCCTCGTGGCTGCGGCTGGACGTGGGTTGGACATGGGCTGGACGTGGGCTGGACGTGGTCCCGCTCCGTGGCTGCGCAGCACGGCCACAGCCTGCCCACAGCAGCCGGCTGCCAGCGGCCTTCCCGCTCCACAGCCGCCCAGCCACGCTCCTAGCGCAGGACTTCGTGGGTCGCCAACGCGCGAAGCACTAAGAACGGTGCAGCATTAAGTCCCTGACATCATTTGCCTCGCAAATAATTACAGCAATTACAATGTGCTAACTGGCAATTAACGGCACAGGCCTCACATCTCACCAGAATTTTTTAAAGCAGGCTGCGGCCTGATGCAAATCATCTCTTTGGTGCTCCTGATTCGGAGCCCGTACTAGCTAAGGGCTACGCATTAGCTCAGCAGATCTCGCAACAGAATTGTCCACGTGCCAGATAATTTAATTAGAGGCTTGATCTTGTCAGAGCTCTACGCAGCACAGACAGCGCTTCCAAGCAAAGCGCGCGGGTTTTCTCCTCTCTCTTTAGCGTTTTCCAACTGACTAATAATTTCTCCTGACGAATGCCAAAGCCACCCAACGGAGCAAGGAGGCCCGGCTGGTGACACAGGCGGGCACGCAGGGGCCCGGTCGCAGCCGGGATGAACTCAGGGGTCGGCAGAGCGTGGCGGGCCCTGCACCTCTGCCACGCACACAGCGCTCCGCACGCATCCGGGCGTCTTCACCGCGCCACGCACGGGTCGCTTGTGTCCGAGTGAGAGCCATCGGACATCCCAAACCTCATTTAGCAGGTTCCTCAGCTGTCTCTGCAGACAACAAATAGCAGCTTATGAGATGAACTTGCTTTGTTTTGACAGTGACACCGTAATTCCTCGTAGCCAGTCCTGAAAAGGCTGCTTTAGGCACTAAATGACAGAAATGCAAACGTATCTTCCAATATTGGAAATTTCAGGCTATGTTAGCTTTAAAAATTCTTCTTTCCCCATGAGTCTTTGACCTTATTTTCCCATTTTCTGCACACCCTTACACTACAGTAACCATACTTATACTCTTGCTTTATAAGCTTAACAGTTAAAGACAATTTAGCCCAAAACACAGAGGTAGGGGTTGCTGAAACATTTCCAAGCAGGTCAATGTTGAACAAGACCCACTAGAGGTCCCTTCCAACCCAAACGATTCTAGTCTCCTGTACTGACTAAGCGAGGATTATTTGGGCACAGCACCACGGATTTCACGCAGTCCTTCACTGCAGAGTTCCTTACCCACGGCCTTACCCAGAGAACAGCAGCGGAGTTTGTTTATTCCCTGTGTTTTCCTTCTTTCACAGCCTCGTTTACAAAATCCCATTCGGAGGACTGGCACAATTTGCTTTATTCTCAAGAAGAATGATTAGTGGGGATCCACCACTGCGGCATTATTTTTGTATTGATTTTTTCCCCTTTAAGCACAGGCCAATGTAATATATTCTGCCGTTCCTGTTTCACATTTATTCAGGCTGGGAGCTTTGAGCTACCAGTTACAACTGCAACGTGTGAATTAGTCGAAGGAGTGCAGGAGCTGCAGTAAAAACCAAAGAGATCGTTCACCAGGAGACTTCCCTTCAACCCTTCTGCTGCCTGCCTCCACAAAGGTGAAGCCCATCGCCACCTCTTCTGCAGCTTCCCCTGCCCCTGCAGGATGGGATCTGTGCTCTTGGTCCTGCAGAAGCAGCTCCGAGCAAGTCCCAGAGCCGCAGCCCACGCAGGACGACCCGCGGCACGGTGCATGACACAGAGGCAAGGCCGCACGGGCGTGGGGCACTAGGAACACTTTCTGCTCGGCTGGGAGACTTAATTAGCATTTGTAAAGTGCCTCGAGATCCTACATCGAAGTGATTTACTGAAATAGGCTCTAGAAAGTGTGATTTGCCAGAGCATTCAGTCTGCATCTGTCGCCAAATCTGCAGGATATTAGTAAATCCAGAGTGTGGCAGAGCTGGATAAATTAGAAATGAGGAGGACTTATCAGGTGATCTTATCCATCTCTCTGCAACATCAGGCTGTTCCTCCAGTATATTTTCAAGCGCTTTGTCCAGTCCGGCTTGAAAATGACTGAAGTGATGGGAGATAATACCAGAGCCTATTAGATCTCACTACTGGGAAATGTTTCTTGATATTCAGCCCAGGATCTCCTTTGCTCTACTTTAGCCCATTACTGCTAGTTATGCCCCTGAGGGCTTTTGTAAACAACAGATATAATTTTCATCTAAAAACACAGAAAATGTTCATCTGAGCACATCCCTTTGCTTGTGCAGCAAGAGGGGACAAGGTAGCGTCAGCGAAGGAGAGCCCAGGAAGGAAGAGGAGCGGACAAGAAGGTGCCCGGCTGCACCCTGCAGCCCGTCAGCGCGGCCACTCCTGCGGGGACCCGAAAGGGAGCCCAGGAGGGTTGGTCCCAAGCAGGACACCCCATCCAGGGTGCCCACGGGAATGTCACCCAGCCCCTGGGGGCCCTGCTCAGCTCACAGACCTCAGAGGTGAGCCCAGGACCCCGCTATCCATAAGTGGCCCCAACCACGGGCTCCCGCAGAGCACGGCGGTGCTGAGGGCAGCGCTGCCGGCATCGCGCGGCTCAGCAGGGCTGAGGAAATCCAGCGCTCTGCAGATGGTGCCTGCAGTGCTTTCAGTGCTGCGAAGTCCAGCAACGCTAGCGACAGACTAAGGAACACTCCACTTGCTCGGCTTTTCTTAGGCAGATTTGTTTTCAAAGTGAAGGGGTGGGTGAGGGGCAGGGGGAGCACTCCGTAGCTCCCTTCCAGATAAGCTTTTTTTTCCTCCCCTCTTTTACGATGGAAATTAATTCTCCTCCTCTGTGCTATCGCTATAATTTTCCCAATTAACATTTTTAATAGTAAGTATTTTCTAGGAAATGCCGTAATACACAGGTGTGTGCTTCTAATTTAAATACCGCCACCCGTGCTGTGCTCACAGCTGAGGACCGCTGCTCCTTGCGGGAGGCTCCCTCCCAGCCAGGCCAGCAGCACCTACAGCCCCACGCCACCAGAGATGCCCCTGCAGGCTCCTGGGGTGGCCGTTCCCACACCAGCCAGGGGCTCTGCTGGTGGAGCTTTGGGTCCTGTACCCTGTCCCTGATGCAGATGGGGCAGGGGGGACCCTATTACTCCAGGCACCGCAGCACCCTGCCACCAGCCGTCCCCGTTCCCACCACCGACCTGTGGGCGCAGGGCTGTGCCCTGAGCTGCAATCAACAGAGGGCTCTGACGGGGTTTATAGTATAAAAACAAATAATGTGAGTAATTTATGTTGGTTCCAACAATCTTATGTCTGTCTTAGGTGCTGACCAAGCTCCCGCAACCACACGAGCTGAGCATCACGCACTTTCCATCACTTCACCTTCTGTTTGAGGAAATACTACAAAAGCTACGCAATAAGTATCATAAGTAAGAGACTGAAGTTAAAAAAATAATTCTATTTAAAAAAGAATTTAAAACTTTCCCTGTTCTGAAAGGACATACAGTGTCACATCCTAAAAACGAATGTTACCAAGGAAAATAAAAGCTCTACTTGGCATAAACACGCTTAAACCTTAGAGCTGTTTGCCAGGGGGTTAAGGCGACATCTTCTTGGGCAAGAGCATGGAAAAGCAGTGAGATTTGGGAACCAGTGCATGTAAGTGGGTAAGTGTAGGCTTGAAAGCCTGAACCGAGAGGCCTCTCTTGGCTCTGGGGAGGCAGAGCAACGCTGGGTGGGATGTCAGACATCCCGGCGTCTCCGTGTGGCGGGCGGGCTTGGCGCTGCCTCCTGAGCACAGCTCCAGAGGAGCTGCGTGCTTGTAGGGCACGGGATGAGGCCCCTCCGCCCGGCCACTGCGTGCGTCCTTCCCACTAGGACAAAGGGGAAGGAACTGGTGTCACCGTGTCCCCCAGGCAGCCCACAAGACAGCCACCACCTCAAACGTCCCCAGGGAGGGAGGGGGCTGCGAGCTTCTGCAGCTTCGTCTCTACTTTGCATCTCTTTGGGTTTTGGCTGACTCCACAGCAGATATTTAAAATGTTGAGAACCTCAGCCTACACTAGCCAGGCTGCATGCTGCAGGTCCACGTGGAGGCAGGGATGTTGTTTTTAGAACCAGCGTAAGAAAATCCATCAGTCGAGATCAAACGTTTCATGGTAGATTGAAAAAATATACCAAAGTTACCCAAGTCTGTTATGTTCTTTGCTAATACAGTTCAAGGGTTTATTTCTTTGGAAACCCTTACGTGCTGCAGTCAGAATGCTGGAGTATTGATTTACCGATGAGATCAGCTTTTAGAAGATGTCTGAGCTTGTAAAGGTGCTCAGGACGGGCGATTCCAGAGTACCTACGAGCTAATAGGTTTCTAATGCTCGCCAAGTTGTTACTGACCTTCTCGATGGTTTGCACAATTCCAGAATTTCATTCTGAGGGTGTCTGCCCAGCCTCGACCCCCCGCTGGCCCACTCCGGGGGGTTTGGCAGGAGCAGAGAGTGGGGACAGCCCTGGGCGCAGCAGGGACCGGGACCCACCAGGACGGTGGCCCCAGTGAGCACCAGGACAGCGACCCCAGTGGGCACCAGGCCATGCCCAGGGCAGTGGGAGGATGTCTGAGGGACGCCAGCAGCTGCCTCACCCCCACGCGGCTCCAATGGCCCCCAGGCAGTGTAAAGGTGTTCCCCTGCTGAGGCAGCAGGCAAAAGTTGAGATTTACATAGCTGGGAGACACCGTGCAAAGCGGAAGAGAGGGGAGAGGAGAGACCGCAGCTTGGGGTTTTGTTTCGTTGTGTTTTTTTTTTTCAATTATTGTTTTTGTGGTTCATTTCTGAAAAGCTGCTACTTCCCCTTTTTTCTTGAACTCCCTTCCCTTAAAAGAAAAAAAAACTTTAAGAGAAATTGAAGAAAGCAACTAGAGCTCTGAAGCTGCACCCTGGACAAAACAAGTCCGTACGGGAACTCCTGCTGACAAAACACCAGATGCCTGCGTCCTAAAACATTTCTCCCCGTGCTGCACTTTGCTAACGCGTCCCCCGCATGTGGGGACTGCAGCAAGTAGTGAGATGGGCATGGGGGGCCTGGAGCTGACGGGGGTAACAGCCTGTCCTTGCAGTTTGTGATGTCAGGAATACTGTGACAGCACCACGCTCGTGTCTCCTGCTCGCTCACCCCCTCCGGCGCAGGCAGGAGCAGCAGAGCCACTTGCCCCCAGCGCCTGCTGCAGGTCCCCAGCCCTGCTCCCCAGCCCCCTTCTCGCTCGGTACCACAGCCCGTAGCTGCGTACGGAGATACACCCAGTTACCTCAAGAATAGGAAAAAAATAAAATTCAGGCTTTTAGGTCTGCGGGATCCCAATGAGAATGCAGAATCTGCTCTGCGTGCCCCAGACAATTTGGCTGAGCTTCCCCAGGGCCCCACAGCCAGGCTAATGAGAAACTCCCCAGCAACCCCCATGTACAATGCTTCCATAGGTCTTTAAAATGCCTTAAATTCTCCGTATATTTAGTAAGACTTTTTACTTCTTTAAAACGTCCCTTGCTGCTCCTCAAGATAATGCTCTCGTGATGTATTGCAACAGCAACGCAGCGCTGCAAACAAGGGCCCAGCCAGGCAGACGCTGAGCTTTGCTTTCCTGGCTCTGAGGCAGCAGCGAGCCCCCAAGCAGGGCAGGGCTGAGCCGGGGGCTGGGGGCTGCTGGGGGCAGCGGGGACCCCACCGTGCTCCTTGGCCGGGACGGGAGCCGGACCTGCTGCCAGCAGCGAGTGCTACTGGTGGGCTCTGCACCAGCAAGCTCGGTCCTCGGGGAGGGAGAGGAAAGGAAGAGCTTTCCTTCCCGCTGCATGAAGGAAAAACGGTGATGAGAATGGAAGAGGAAGGGCACTTGCAGAATGCCCCTTGTAAACAGGGCTGGTGGGCACTGCCGGTGCTTTCCAGGGCAGGGGGCAACCTGCGCCTCCCTGCGCACTCTGCCAACCCTTTGGGTCAGCGCATACAGCCCTCAAGTTGCCAACCCAAAAAGAAAAGAATCCTAAAACTATTCCTAGTTGCATTTGAAGTATTGAAATCCCACCGTGGCAGGTTCTCCCAGCACAAGGCTGATGTGCCCTGCCATGGCAAACAGCACCTGGCACAACGCGCCCGAGGAGCATCTCCGCAAGCAGCTCCTTTGCCCCACAAATTCCGCCTTGCCTTACCAGGAAGGCTTCCAGCATGGCTTACACTGGTTTGGTGAACACAGCAAGCTCGAGCAACAAAAGCATCTCCCCGGGGCTGCTCCTCAATGACACGCGGGCCTTACAAGCGCAGCTACCAAGGGCACTACCTGGCCGTGGCTCCCTCGCGCTGCCCCGTGCTCACCCCGCGGCTTGCCCCGTGCCGGCAGCAGCGGAGCAGAGCAGCAGCACGGCTGCTCAGAAGGCGCTTGGTGTGCGTTTGCACACACACAGAGATGTACAAACACACGCAGGAGAAGAAGGCAGAGAAGTATGTTAATTTGAAACATCTGGCAACTGTTTTGGAGTTAACAAGTCTGGTTTTTGGCCTTTTGTTTAATTTTTTTTTTCTGCTGGGGGGTTAAGCAGGGGAGGCAAGCTTGTCATTTGGGGCTGGGGAAGGAAGGGGCATGAAAGGAGAAGTAGAAGCGTGTTTTTTCACCCGTTATTGAAGTTCAACATCACCCTACTGGAGCTAATGCAAACAGGAAGATCATAAAAGAGCATAATGAAAGTCTCACGGGCTGGGGCCGGGGGCTGGTTTCAGTTACGGGCTGTAGCCGGGGAGGCACACCACACAAGAGCGAGGCTCCGCCGCACACCGCTACGCACCGCGGCGTGCGATGCTTTTTCTTGGTCGCTCCTCAGTCCCATTGCAGCCTCTGCCCCGTGCCCTGTACTCACAGGACAGCACACCGTGCCTTTATACGCATGCAAGGCCGAAGCCTGTAGCTGCTGAATGCATTGAAAGGAAAACCCACCAGTTAGCACACATTTTCTTTAAGCCACCATAAATCACACTTCCAAAACATCCAAGGTGTCAGATGTAGGGTAAAATGAGAGCTATAATTATGGCAGTAAATGAAGACCAATGTAGGAGACCCAGCTAATTTGGGAAAAGCCTCTTACAGGCTTTGTCACCTACAGCACAGTCACCGCTACCATGCACAAATCCCAAATTAACTCCCACTGCACAGAAGTGACTGATGCTACTGCTTTGAGCCTCAGCCTGTGTTGAGCCGAACACACCCTGAGGCCAGCAACAGCACCATCCATCACGGGCACAAAGGGGCACCAAGGGCACCGCCAGGGCTTGTGGCAGGGTCGGCCACCAAAGAACAGAGAGAACAAGAATCCCTCAAAGCAGCCCTGGCATGGGGAAGGATGTGCCCATGCCACGAGGCACCACGCCGAGGCAGCCCATGCTGTGCCGAGCAGCCAGATGCTGCCTCCAGGAGGAGAAGCCTCCTGCAAGCCCATCTCCTGGTGACTCCCAGCCGGCCCGTGTGGAACAGGAAGGCAGCACCAACAATGATGCTCGTGTTACTGCTTGGTTTCTGAGTGGCTTTCGCGCCACTGCCGAGTCTCGCCGAGAATACCCTTGCCAGTCCCAGGAGGAGGGCACAGTGGTGGCATAATTGTCTTGAGAGTCAAGAGCATCCTGAGAATCTCATAACCATTAAAGACATACCAGACAGTAAAACATCAGCACATGTGGCACACAGGGACTGGGACGTGGCTAGTGACTTACCCCGAAGTTGAAGTACAGATGGATCTGCCATGTACATTTGCGTTATCAGTACACATTACACAGCTACGTACAAGCTTGTTTTATCCTGCTGCGTTCCCCGAGCCTCTCTTTATTCATGTTTTCAGTGCAATACAGATGAGCATGTCCCAGACACATGTTTAAGTTCTCTTACTATCAAAGAGACCAAAAGCTGGTTCAAATGTTAAATCTTTCTGCCATGGCAATGTACCACTTTCATCCTCCAGCTCCGACAGTACTTTCCAATTTCCTCCGAGAGGAGAAACACACACATTCCAGTTGAGACTGAAGTTTAAAATTCCTATTAAAGCCGCTTTTATGTAATTAGATTGGAATGAATGTGCAACAGTGCCCATTGCAGAAAACTTCAAAGCGGTTATACTGGAGAAATCGCAACCCGCTTCAGTGTGCCCACAAGAAGGAGGAATGGGTCTCCAGAGGATAAGAGTATATTAGTCTCTGTATGTAATAGATTTTATTGACCATATGGAACTGATATAAAAATTGTGTTGCAGTGGGTAGTCTTGGATTTGAGACAGGAATGTGACATACAAAATACAGTTTCTGTAAAAAGCCTGGCAGCTTTCTGGCAGTTTTTGCAATCAGAAGAACCTAAAATATTTACCTGATTGAGTCACTGATGAGTCCCAGTTCAAAGCAAAATCCGAAGATTCGCCCTCTTCCACTGAAAAAGAACAAAAATATGTTGTGATTGCTGAAACAAACCAACTGGAAAGCAAAACCATCAGAAAAGTAGGTCTGCTATGACATTAAGTGTTCTACCAGACTTCTGCACCAGTGAAAGAGAACTTACTGCTTTCCATAAAATAATTCATAAGGCGGAAATTTAGTAGAGTTTTTCCCTACATTTTAACCTAACTATGGGATTTCTGCCTGCAGCTTCTTTCTGGATAGCTAACTGTAAGTTTACGTGAAATTTTAATAGAGGTTTAAGTACCCCTAGCTGCTAAAGGTGCATATTTGAAAGTTTGTACATTCACAACAACTTACACATACAAAATTACCATTGTGAACTTAGAGGTCATTTTTGAGATCCATGTAACGCATCATAGTAAGGAACTGTCCCATGAAGGGAGAATTGCCTGACTTACATAATTAACACATTAACAACAGTTCTTCCGTGTTCAGAATTAAAAGAAAAAATACTCTTATAATGTGCAAGTGATTTCTGTAATATGGCAGTCATAAATAAGTGCATTTAAGGCTTGATGATGTGAAAGCTGTCAGAGCCAGGTGCTCAGCACTCACAAGCGACGTGTATATAACCTGCCTGTTAGGAGTTATAAAATTTCATTTCATTCTTACAAATAACGAAGAGACCAGCTGACAACAGGCAGGCTAGCTGAGAGCTCAATCCTGCTGTTCCTGAAGTCAGTGGCAGCCTCACTGCTGCCAGACCGTGTGTTTGAAAGCGGTAACTGCAGAAATTCTTCTTTTTAATCATAAAAGTTGATCACCTTCATCTGCCTGCTCTGTCACCACGACACCAAAAGAATTTAAATCACCGGTCTTTATTTCCTGATGAAAAGTATTTATTCCTTGCACTGAACAACCTCTCACCTTTTATCTAAATACTGCTGGATATGAGTACAAGTCCTACATAATTCTGCAACTGAAATCAAAGCCATATTGCAAAGCCCCAAGCACGAGTGCTATTGAACAGGTGGGACGTGTGTGCCCAGCCCTGGAACCTGCTGCAATGCTTATTTACATTGATTATTCACATTTGCATCACAACATTCTTGATTTTATGCTTTTTCTCCATCTTTTCTCTTCCTTTGAGGAATTCCAGCATCCTTTAAACTTGTCTGTGGAGGCTGGTGTCATCGATGACATCAATGAGCCATTAGGAACAGAGGAGATAGCTTACACAGGCAGTGCTTTGACAAATTTCGATTTTCTGTTCAGCCCTCACAAGCAGCACACATTGCACAGAAGGGCACAGTGCCGGCCATGGTGGGCTGCAGGTTTATTAACTAGGGGAGAACTCGCTACTTCTGCTCAAAGTCCTACTTCAGACAGCTATGTTTTTTCCAGAAAGAAATAAATCCATGTTAGCACAAAGGCCATGTCAGGTAATTCCAGAAGGGCAGAAGCCCGTAAGCTGTGAACGTCCTGCAGCCACTGGCAGGGACGGGGCGGGTGGGATCACACCTGCGCTCTCCTAGGGGCTCGCCCGCCATTTTGTGCTCAGTATGCCGCCATCTTGTTAACATTTTGACCCATCTCTTAATAGAAAAACTCCGGATATAATATCCTAAGTACAGTTTCCTAAGTACTTATGTATCCTAAGTACAATTTCACTTTCATACAAATATCTCATTTTAACATTAAAATCCACATAAAGTTAGGAGGATTTTGCCCCGAACTAAATAATACTTCAGATACCTTACTCAGACAAGTGGAAGGTTTTAATTTTATTTTCTCCATGACTGCTTTTTGGCTAGTTGGTTTGGACAGGTTTCTTTATTAGTAATTTTATGCTGGGTTTTTGTATTTCTTGATATTTTCTCTTAGAAGGTAGGGTGGGGAAAAAGTCTACTGAAAAGACACAAAGGCAATAAATTCAGTCACAATCAAGCCACAGCACACAACACCAGTGCAGGCCATCAGCAGTTGCAGCCACACGCTGCCTTTCACTTTGGCCAGGCCCTGCAGACTGCCCCAGTCCTGGAGCTGCCTTGGGGCAGCCAGCTCCAGCAAAACGGCAATTTTAGGGATCCCCTACACGAGTGCAAAGGGTTGAGCCTGCCTCTGCTGGCATTAACTGGCTCTGCTCCCTAATGACTGAAAAGGGGACAGAGAACACAGACGTGAAGGCGGCGGCTCCTAAACCCGCCCTGTGGCACTGCAGCCCTGCTTTGGGCTGCGGGTTCCTCCCTGCTCTGCACGGAGCCACCACGCAGCCGACCGCGCCGCACCTCCCGGCAAGGAGCCAGCAAGTCTTCCTCTGGCCGCTGCTTGCATCACTGTTCCCTTCTTTTATTTTCATTAGAATTTTTTTATAACGAAGGAGAAGGGGTAAAAGAGTGGCTGAAGCTGGGGCTAAGCTCCGGAAGGTTGGGCCTTGCCACAGGCACGCAGTGTGACCATAGGGAGGGTGCTCAGCCCCACCCGGCCTCTGCTCCCCTCTCCTCCACAAACACAACTTTGAGCTGAGAGGTTTGTCTGTGGCCACCTTTATCTGGATGTCAACCTTTATTTGTGAGTCACTGCTTGAACGGGTGTCACTGTGATTTCACCTCGGCCATGACAGCAAGCAGAAGCCACAGAAATCAGAGGAACAGAACATTTTTTTTTCCTCCCCAAAATCAGCCTGCACAGCCAAACAGCAACAGCTACAGCCTGCCCTCCGTTGTGCCCAGCCATTACGGGCCTCATGGGGAAGCCGGAGCTTTCCTGGGACAGTCGGAGGCTCAACGATGTAATGCTCACATCGGGGACAGGGAGTCCCACGGCCATGTCTGGGGAGAAGTGCCTTGGGACCCCAGGGAGGGCAGGGTGGGTTGGCAGCAGGTCCTGTGGCTGCGGCTGGGAAGGGTTCCCAGCTCTCACTGTGGAGAACTGAGGCAGAACCACCCTTGGCCCATAATATCAGCCAGAGTAATTTACTTCAGTTGATTTTTCAGTTAAAGCTTCAATTTCTTAATATTTTGGCTGTCACTCCTTGAAACCTAGTTTGACTCAGGTGGCCAGTTTGTATTACCACTCACTTTGTGGATGCTATTATTTAAGCAGCCGTAATGGGGGAAAAAAGCCTACGAAGAGGTACAAAGTGTTCGACGTGATTACTTTCACAATACGTAGCACAGTAGAATAACTCCCATTTCATTAGCAAGAAAATAGGCTTTCTGAGACACACCAGACGATCACAGTTGCTGAAGCCAGGGACCAGACCCTGGCCCTGTGCTGGCTCACCTGGGGGCATGCAGGCGCACACCCCACACCCCGATGCTCGGCCCCAGCAGGATACGGGCACTGCGGAGCCCCACTGCCATCTGGCACATCCTGCAGCCTGGGAACACGGCAGGGAACCAGCACGGTTTCATAGGGAAAGCTGAGATTTCACAGAGCAACCAGAGATGTTGTATCTGCTTCACTGCTCTAAAGTACTAAACCTTCATATCAATGTCCACAGCACAGGATTTCTATATCTAAAGCATCAACTTTTGTGTTTGTTTTGTTTTGTTTTGTTTGTTTGTTTGTTTTGTTTTTGTTTTTCCCATTCTGCCCCCATTATTCCCCAGCACTGGGGGCCCCATTGCATGCCCCCCGAGCAGAGCAGATGAGGGATCTGGGCACAAGACCCAGGGCAAGGGCAGCACAGCCATGGCCAAGGGGTGACATCGCAGCATGGCACTCCCGTGCACCCCAAATATTTTCCTTTTGCCCACTTGTCTCAGCCATCCTTGGCTCTCCAAGGATGCTGATTTAATTGCTAGGTCACGAGTGCTGCAGGCACAGAGATTTCAGTTCTTTGTGCTCAGAAAAACTTCTGACAGGCTTCAGCATCCATTTCCCCAAGAGCGAGAGCATCTATTTATGGGGCTACCATTACCTGCGCTCCATTCACAGCCACAGTGCTTATTTAACACTTTATCACTCCCAGGAAAGAAGTTAACCTTATCAAAGGAAGACGCTTCTGAACCAAATGTTGATTTCTAGATGCAATCAAGCTTTACAAGCGAGCAGCAGCCCTCAGCAATTCAGATGGCATGTGCGTGCTCCCTTATCCTATTACACAGGCTTCGAGGACTGGTTTAATTCTTCTCGTAACACAAAAACTCCCTGATACGCACACTAAACCTCCAGGAACCGTGGCTGTGTGAGGCCTGGCCAGGAGGCATCCCTACACGGGGCTGTGGCGAGGAGTTGCAGTTGGACGGAGCCACGCCACTGCCCGCAGCCCGAGCTCGGGCACCATGAACCTGAGAGCCCGAGTGTGCCATGCTTGGAGGATTTTATCAGATGTTGTTTATGACAGACCGCTCTCAGACAAACTCAGGGAAGTCTCAGTGATGGCTGCGTGTTAGCTGCAACGCACGAGTCGAGATTCACTGCTCTCCCTCTAGAGAAATGCTCCAGCACCAGGCCTGCCTCCCAAGCCACTCACACAACGATCACACATTTTCCCTGACCTGTCTGGGGGTATTTGCAAGCAAGATCTCTGTGACGTTCCCAAGTCTTTGGGTTCTTCTCTGCCTTTCAGATGCACACTTTAATGCTGTCTGACCCAGCCTCTGCTCTGCCGCAGTCTTCACACAAAGCCATACACTCCCAAACCCATACACCAGGCCGAGCCCCATGTGCCCAGCTGGGATCTGATCCTGCGAAACGTGGAGCAGCTTCGATGCCAGTCAAGTCCAAGGGAGTGGAGGATGCTTAAAACTTTATGGCTGGAGCGCTGCAAATCAAGGCACATCTTGAGGTGCAGGTCGGCTTGCGAGTCGTGGGGCTTCACAGGGTATGGGGAACACACACCAGAGAGCATGTCCTGGGGCATCCACCTCACCTTGCAGATGGAAGGGAAGTGCTGGTGCCTCAATGCTCATCCTAGCCTGCAGTCTGTCCCCTGCAGGAGCCCCAAAACCACGAGCTCGCCGGCACCTTTCCCTTGGCACTGTCACTCTCAGCTCGCAGAGGGGACGAGCCCAGCAGCTCCCTCGTCTCTCCCTGCTGCCCAGCCCCGTCAGCCATCGGTGGCCTCTGGCCAGCATTTTCTTCCCCCGTTAAATAGGAGCATTATACATCTGTGCTTTCACAGGCCAGCAGGCCAGGGAATAAGACAAGAGAGCTTACTGACATGGCTTATTTAGCTAGTTCAGAGCCTAAATTTGCACAAGTTCTCTAGCTGCTTTTCTCCAAAGTCAGTTACAGGGCTTGGCAGGGAACGTGGTTTTTGCTGGCAAAGTCAGCCTTTTTGTGCAAAGGAGGGAGGAGTGGGGAAACCCAGGCTGCTGTGCTCAGTAGGTCAGGGAAAAAGAAAAACAAAAAAAAGGAAGAACGATGAGACAAATGGAAAAGAATTACAAAGGAAAAATGAGAAAAAAATGCAAAGAAATATAGGAACAGGAAAAGATGCAGAGATGATTAAGGAGAACAAAACAAACAACAAAATAAGGTAGCACTAGCAGGTTTATGCAAAGAAGATCTAATTATGGGTGGCTAAATCCTCCAGGACATTAATATTCCATCCTAATGTGTCTAGTTTCCTCCTTTCCAGACATGGCAGGGAGGAAATGAGAATCACTTAGATACACTGTTTAATGAGCAAATGATGGACGATCACCAAATACAGCCTGCCTGATAAGTATCCATTAGCTCCAGCCCGCACCGTAAATCTGCACGCAGCTAACAGGCCTGGGTCTTCAGCCACCACAGCGAAACTTCATGTAACTGCGAGCACATAACGGGATCCCTCGAAATAAAAGCCTGCTCTCGGTAACAGGAGGCAGGCTGCAGGACATCCATAATGGCTAATCACTGCCCTGCCCGCGGCCCACACACCTGACTCACCGGCCGCAGCATATTTATTCCCAGTGCTCATATTTAGTTTTTGTTTCTAATTCGCAGGCTCCACTGGAGACATACATTTCCCATCAAAATCTATTATGTAAATAAATACGAGTGCACGGCGTAATAAAACACAGGCAACGTTTCAGTTTACTCTCAGGATCAGCATCTTAAACGTGCGATACATTAAGCTCGTGGCTCCTAGAAGTGAACAGGCAGATACCTTGTCTGGGTGCTTTTAGAGAGCTGGGAGCAATTCTCACCCCACACCACCACTGCCCTCGGCTCTGAGGCAGATGGATGGGAGCACCCAGGGGTGCCCTGCAGCCCCAGGGGAGCACCCAGGGGTGCCCTGCAGCCCCAGGGAGCACCCAGGGGTGCTGTGGCAGCCCCAGATGGGGCAGGGGGCCGCGGGCGGGCGGCTGGCGAGGCCGCAGGGAGGCGAGAGCCGGCTGCCTGCGGGCGCGCTCCTCTCTCATTACGTGCATTTCTAAGGCAACTGTCACCATAGTGTCTGCGCCTTCTTTCAAAAATAGATCTACTATGAGTAAACAGCCGTTTTAAAGCTCAAGTGAAACAAAACAGGTGAATCTGACGTCCCCCACGTCGCTCGTAAAACATGTATTTTACTTCAGCAACCAACAGTTTAAATGTTCTCGTTCCATCTGGAATGCTGGTGGAGGACAAACCCAGTTACGTGTTGAAATCGGGGGGATCCATTTGAGAAAGCAGAGGAAGGAGGAACTGGCACACCTACAGCTCCACGCCAGGACCCTGTGCCAGGGGGCGATGCTGCAGCCTGAGGGGCGATCCCCTGCTCTGCCAGCAGGCCGGCAGAAGGCCCATGTCCCCGGAGGACAGCGGGGTGAGACGTGTGATGAGTGACGGACCAGGGGTGGGTCAGCAAGTGCAGACGCCGAGCGGCTCCAATACCTCCCTTCACGTGCTGAGGAGCACGAAGAACACGGGGCGTACATCAGGAGGCAGCAGAGCCAAGGGCTGTGCCCGGCTTTTTGGTTGCTTTGTTAACCCAACGCAAAGAAGTGGCTGCAACGAAGCGATGTCTCTGAACCAAACCAGAGCACCGCAAAGTTCAAACAAACTGGGCTTCGCTCCGAGGGGGGCAGAGTCTCACCAGACCCATCTATGGCGTGTTTGGCTTCTCCAGTGCAGAGAGGGGAAAAAAAAAGAAAAAAAGAAAAAAAAAAAAGAGAGAAAAAGAAAACAGGAAAGAGCACTGTTTTTACATTCAGGCTATAAAGTCTCCCTACAAACAGGACACCTAATAAAATAATTTACATGTGCTTGCCCTATCTTGAGGCAGCTAATGAGGATGCTGAGGGTTCACGTCTAACAGACTGCCAACACAAAGCAAGAAGGCTTTGAAATTAATTTACATGTGCTTTTTATCGAAATAGGAACTAACCCTGGGGAGAACAGAAGTAGACAACTAGGACCTGCAGACGGGCAGCGTGGCTGTAGCTCCTTACTCCTCATCCTGCCCTAGTGCAAGAGACCGTGCCACCCGAAACACCAACCGGTACCACGCGCTGCTCCCCACTGCTGCCGACTGCCGTCACCCCGGCCTGCAGGGTTCCTGCTTTGTCCAAGCCTAGTGCAGCTCTGAACTCAAAAGCTGCCTCCTCCTTTCCTCCAGCAGCGAGCTGCAAAGCCTCCCCCAAAACCGCTCCTGCCTCATTGCCAATTTTCCCCGTGCGTTTCACTGGGATGGGCAGGAGCAGGCACGGGGCCTCCCATGGCAGCAGCACCCCAGCACCCAGCCGCTCGCAGCTTCCCCTCTCCAAGCTTTTGGACTCGTGCTCAAGTTTGACATCACAACAATTCACACCACACGTGATAAAAAGAACAGAAGACGACCAAAACAGCAGCGACTGCCTCAGGGAAATGGATGGCATGGCCAGCCGCACAGCCCTGCTCTTACAGACGTCAGCCTCTTCCTCCACCCTCCTCAGAAACAGGTTTGGGGTCAGGATGCCCGCACCCCTCACGCCTGCGTCCCCACCGACACCCCATCCAGCACCAGGGCTGCTCAGCAGAGCTGCAAAGAGTCTCCAGCCGGATCTCCTCCCCTCGGCCTAAAGAAACGCACTGCTCCTTGCTGCTAATCCTTCCAACTCTGAGTGTTTTGTTTTTTTTTTTAAATTGGTCAGCTCTGTTTCCAGAGCAGGTAGCACAGGAAAAGGAAGAGAGGAGGCCTTTCCTGACCAGCCACGTTAATTAGAGCCGTGAGGGCTTGGAAAAACCCATCTGGCGAGTGGTGTTATTTCCCCTTACCCCTCCTCTTTGGTGCTGGTCCCAGTCTGAACGAAACGAGTTTCCCAAAGCACAGCCACGCCAGGCTGCCGCTGTGCCGGCTCCACACCCGATGATGGGACGGGGGGCAGCTGTTGTGGGGGAGCAGGCGTTTTGGGGCTGTTGGCAGGGGTCTGTGGCTCTAGCAAACAGCTCCCTGTGGCTCTTTGTGCATGCAGGCGTGTGCACGCCTCTGTGCGCGGGTATGGCAACACTCCCCAGGCGCTCTCATTCTAATGCTGCTTTCTCCCCAGATGAAAATATACATATTCTTATTAAGAAAAAAAAATGTGTGAAGTATAAATTTGCATCTATGATCATTTCTGTTTCATAAATTGTACTTTAATAATAAAACAATGCGCTCTTCTGAACTGCCTGATAAACACTCAAAGGAAGGTCAGCCTCTCGTACACAAGCCTCAATATTTTGACGAAGGAACGCACGACTGGTATGAATTAAATACCACAGGGTAAAATACAGATAAAAGGGTAGATAAAAGCCGGTCTGAGAGCTCACACATGGGGAATCCACCACCTCCTCCTGTGCCACGAGAAGTGTCTGGGACCCCCCAGAAGGACCCACAGGCAGGGCAGCGCTGCCGGGGTGTCACCGCCCCGGCCGGGAGAAGCCCCCCAGCGGAGATTTGTCTCCTTGAAAGACGAGACTTGTGGCCGCATTACAGAGAAAGAAATTACAGTGAGGGAGAGAACGTTTTATATATCACATATATCCCTTCGTAGCGTCAAATTTAATTTGAAGAAAAACCAACGCGGCCGCCATAAAGTGGAAACTAATATTTTTTATGACCCCTTAACAACCTGTCCTTAGTGCTAACATACCATAAATAAATTTCAACGTCTTGTTATACACGTAGTTTATTTTAAACAAGACTAAAAGGGGAACACAGTTCTTATTGAAAACCGGCGCACACACAAAGAAGGGGGAAAGCTGGCTTTGAAAAACTTAATCCCCAAACCTACTCTTTTCTATTCGTATTAATCTCACAACCTTTCCATCGAAGCGAAACATGGAAAGAGTTTCCAAATATTTTATAATTCTGAATGGATTTCCCCCGTGTAACAGTAATAATATTTTTACAGCTAAAAGATCCACTGATTTAATAAGTGTGATTTGTGTATTTAGAAAATTCATTAGAGCAGACGTTTCCCGACATTTTCAGATTTATTTATTTATTTAGCCTAATTTGGGTACACTACTTCAAAAGAACGCTTAGAGCTTCCCAGTTCCTTAGTCACTCACTAATAACATCTAATAATTAATAAAGACATGTAAATTCTTAACTCCCAGAACTATTCCAAACTTACTATCAGTACGCTTCGTGTCATGTCTCACTTATGGATATCTGCATTACTTTGTTTCATAAAACGCTGAAGGGACACGTACTTATCTCGCTCTCCACCGCGAGCGAACACCCAGGCACGCTGCAGCCGCTCGGGCACAGGGCTGAGGCCGCGCCAGGCTGTGCCTCCCAGCCTGCAAAGCCTCACAGGGAGCGGCACAGGATCACAGCCGGGGTCGTGCCAGGCTGTGGCCCTCGTGTGAAAACACACCTATAAAGACAGGGCAGGGGACGTGCGCCTGTTCAGTCCTTGCGCAAAAATGTGGGTGCTACTCATGGGTTGGGATGAAGGCAGTTTGGGAGGGAAAGCAAACACTGCAAAAGCAGAGCATGAGGAGGAATTCAGGTGCTGCCTCCCACCACAGGCAGATGTTCCACCACGGCCAGGAGAGCGGGGCCACCACACAACGGGTGTGCCACCGCTCCCAGCGTCCCCACTGCTCCTTCCTCTCCCCCTGCTTCTACCACGAGCACACTCCGTGGCACAGCAGAGCTGGGGTCCCTCAGCATCCCTCAGCACCCCAGCCTGCTCGCTGGTGGGCAGGGCAAGGAGCAGAAAGGACTGGGCTCCGGGCAAGCACACTCAGCAGCAGCTACGACATCCGCCTGCTATCAGCAGTTTTCATCACAAATCCAAAGCAGAGCGCCACAGGAGCTACTAGGAAGTAAATTAACTCCGTCCCAGCCAAAAGCAGGGTGGGCGAGTACATCTGGACAGGAAAGGCCCAGCTGAAAAGTATAAAAGCCCCGGACAGCAGCTCTGAAAGCGTCTGTGGAAACAAAGAGGGCACCGAGGGCAGCAGCAAACACCCTCATTTTCCTCCTTACAGCCCCTTCTGCACCTGCCTCCAGGGTTATTAAAATCCCTGTTTCATGGATGGGGACCACGGGGAATAACATCAGCTCAATCCATCTTTACTCGGAGGCAAATTATTTTGTGTCTGCTCCTCTCTGACAAGTGCTCTTGTCAGTGCTTTGTGTTCTGTAACGTCTCTGTGTCATATTTATTTGCTTGTTTTGATTTCTGGTCCTCTGTCGGAAGGAAGGCTGCCAAGAACGTAAGTCCTGTCTCCGAGCAGTCCTGCTGAGCCTGGGAAATGGGGCGTGGGCACTTCCAGACGCAGCAAAAGGCAGTACGTTGACAGAAGCGTCCCTAAAGAAACACAACTTGCACCAAGTTTTGCATTTTAAATTGGGTGGACTACATGAACAGTACTTGGAAGAAGACAGAGAATAGCCCCACTGTCCTAAAGAAGAGGGAGCACAGTGGGTATTATGAAGCGACACCCGAGTAAGTTTCCCACACCAGGAACACGTGCAGGTGCAAGGTTATTCACACGCAGACAAACTGCAGCCTGGCAGTAATTTCGCTGCGTGCGAGACAAGTCCCCCCAGATTTCAGCTGTTTCTATCACAGCCTCCCATAATCTGCAAGTCTCTTCCTCAAAGCCAAACTGAAAAAAAAAGAAAAAATGCACCAAAGCTCCTTACCTTTCAATACAAATAGCTTTCTTCCAATCTAGCCACTATAAAAAAGTGTTCTGATAATTAATTTGCACTCGAGGCAAACAGGGTTACTTAGCCGAACTAATGTCTTTTCCCAGGAAAGTTTCACCCATAGCCAAGGGGTCAGTGAAGCAGAGTTCCTCTACAAATTTTTATGACATCTGAATATATTTCCCATCCACACTTGTATTCTTCCCTGTTAACGAGATTTCTCTGTTCTCTTGGTTTTCTGCTAGAGTTACACAGCCTTATGGAAACCCTGCAGTAATAAGAGCCCTGTTTGCGCTCAGCCCATGCTAATTCGTGCTCCTCAACTCAGGCACGCTTTGGCCATGCATACGCCGGCACAGGAACAACTCCCAGTCCCGCTGACAAATGAGCTCTTTAAATAATAATACTGCAGAAAGGGGATCGACTGCCTCCATCCCTTCTGCATGCATTATGGACTTCGCGGCGTTCTGGGAAGCCATCACTTTGTATTAGTGCTGACTGGTTTCAGGGATGGGCTGTTAAGGTGAGCGTCAGTCAAGTGGATATAAAACTTGCCATTGATCAGAAAGCTGACCCTGTAATCGATAACGGTGCAGACATCCTTCCCCCTCCATCACACTAGTTATTTGTCTAAAAATGTGCCTTCTTTTAAGACAAGGCTTTGTGATAGTCTACTTGGGATGTGGCAGATAAGAACTTGTTGTAGATAAATGCAGTAATCACCAGGCATTTGACTGCGCTCAGGAAGCCTTGAGCTGGCCACCACCCAGCACCACCAGCCCCATGGGGGCTTCCCAGTGCCGGCACCACAGGATGAGCACCCTGCCTGGCCTTACTCATCCCTGTGGCTTGGGGGCACACAGCCGAGCACCCCACAGACTAGTAAAATTGTGGCTTAGTCAAGATTCAGGGCAAGGAGGCAGCGGACACTGTACTGAAGGCTGGACGGTTCTGCTCATCTTTCCCCAGAGTGCAGGACACCTGGAAAAGCTGGCATGGGCTGTAGCTCCTTAGACCTTGTGTCTAAGTGGGGGGAGGAGTAGGGGGGAGTCTCCCACTGTTTTTAACACATGCCTGTGCATTAGTATTTTTAAGAATAAAAAATATATTTTCTAAATAAGTTATTCTTTTTCATACCTGTGCTTACACAATAGATACTGCTCAAGACTACAAATCAGTCTCCTAAAACACCACACCTCCACCCACCAAGCTGAACCCAGATACTGCTTTATGAAGTCTGCTTTTAGGCTGGTGGCGCGAGTAGGAGTGTGGAGTGAAGGCTTCAGCCCTAACCAGGCATCACTCACCTACCTGGGTACAACCCGAGCACAAACCAGCAGCAGGGTAAGCGCTGCACAGCCCAAATGCTAACAGGGCACCCGGCCCTCTGAAAGGACAGAGTGGAGGGGAGCAGCTGCAGCGATACCATGTACAAACCCCTTCGCTTGGTGAAATGTCACCAAAGCAGCGCCTCCCACACGCCCCGTGTCCACACCACCTGAGCACACCCCCCACAGCCGGCTCCGAGTGCCGTGACACCCCCAGTACCTTGGTTAGCTGCAGATCGTCCCCCTATGGCACGCGTGCTGACATGGCTGGGTTGGTAATATTGCGTTACTCAGACAGGTAATTAACTTCATTTAAAACTAACTGGAAACAACACCGGTTAATATTCCTTGATCTCTGTTACTGTTGTACTGTCATCAAACCACCAGCTATAAGTTAGCAGTCAGTGGGAAAGAAAAAAAACAAACAACCGAACTTCTGGCAGCCAGAACCATTTTCAAAATCAAAATAAGAGCTTTTAATAACTCCAAAATAGCGTGATGTGTTTTGAACAACAGCTTTTCATTTCAGTAAGCTTATATTATAGTATGTGTCTCCTTGAACTAAGAGATCATTTGTTTAAATTGCTTGATTATACATAATGATCCTTCTCTTATAAAAGAAGATTCAACATTGCCACTGGGGGAGAGGGTGGAAAAATGCAGAGAATTTTACAAGAAAGAAAAACAGCTTACAACTCTTGCAGTAATAAAACATTAAGAAAATTTTCATTTGACTGTTGAACAAAACAGCTAGAAACATCTTGTTCTACCACAAATATTAACACTAACTCGCCATTCACAGGGAATAATGTACAGTTTTGATCAAGCTATAGAATCCACACGCTCACAAAATATTTGATTTTAAATATATAGCATGGAATTACTCCAACAACTTTTGCCATCACCTCCTGCCACTCTACATTTCCTAAACCTCGAGCCTAATTCACACATGAAGTCAGAGTATTTCAGTTTTAACCTAATAGCAATTGGACATAATTTAATGCAAATCTGCCAAAAAGGGTACAGTTTCAAAGCGGTCTTTTACACTTTTATGGTCTGAAATGAGAACAAAAATTTTAATTTCATAAAATTTGAGAGTGAAAAAAATGGAATCGTTTACCAGCAAGTCAGAGAACAGCTTACACATTACAAAAGTCTGCTGAAAAAGGTCCCACAGGGCAGACAGGAAAAATAGAAGCTTGCAGAATGAAAGTCTGGCAAAGAGGTAACTTTTAAGAGGCAAAACCATGGATTTTGTGTCTCCCTACATTTAATTGAGCTAATTGCAGGAAGAAAAAGATGGGCCCTGCTCCCAGATGAGAAAAGGCTGGCAGGGAGCGATGTGCTGATCCCGGGGATGTTGCTTGCTGCTCTGGGTCCTTCCAGCGACACGGGAGCAGCCGCAGGTTGCCCACACTTGTCCGTCTGACTCCAGCTCTCACTGGCACCTGGCGAGCCCTCACACTGCCACCAGCAGCCCCCACAAACGTCCTCCATGGATCAGGGAGCTTTGGGTGCATCTTGCCAAGGGAAAAGGGAGGGAGAACCACTAGGGAAAAGAAGTGAGCTTTTGGAGAGAGGTCTTGGTGACCTACACATAAATATGCAAAGCCAAGGAGAACGCCAAAGCCTTTGTACCATCCCCTCCTCCCCCCTTCCCACAGGACATTACTGCCTCCCGAGCATCACCCACCGCCTGTCCGTGTGCCTTACGCAAGGTGAAAACAAGACAAAGATGCTCCACAGCTGCAGCCAGTGCGTGCACGGAAGGGCCAAACCAACTGCAGACATCAAAGCTCTCGTGTCTTCAAATAACAGAATTGCCATCACAGCGACATGTACCCGAAATGCTGCTACTTCCTGTGCTAAACAACCAGGGCACCATTTTCACAGTGCGTGCAGCTCAGTGCTGGCTCCCACCAGGCACTCAAACGTGATGTGATATGTGCATAGCTTCAACTTTTTTAATACGGAGCACCTAGTTCAGGGCTGTGTAACTATCTGGTGGCCCAGGTTTTGCACTGTTATCTGACACTTCCCAAATATTCCAGCCCCTTCCTGGCTACCCAGTCCGCTCTTTTCGGAGCAGTGGCTGCTGAGCAGGGCAGCTCCCATGGGCAGGCCCTGCAGCTGCCACAGGATGGTCCCACCACGGCCAGGGCTGCCAGCCTGTGCCCCAGCCTGCCGGGCAGCTTGCTTACCTGCCCGGCCCCTCTGCACAGCCAGGTTTTGGCAAACGAAGGGTTCAAAAAAAAAAAATTAAAAAAAAAATTGACCTTTCAGAGTTGCAACTTGGCTTGCAGAACTTCCCCACCCCATCCTGAACCTGCTAAACATTTACATTTTTAATTCAATGTACAAAAATAAACAAGCACCAGGAGTTACAAACAGCCACACTGCAGTCCCAGACAAGCCCCTCCCGCTGCTCCCCAGCACCCAGTCCCTCCTGCACCACAACCAGGCTGCTCCCGGACCCAGCCGGGCACCGTGGCCAGGACCAGGGTGCACCCATGACCCCTGCCCAGGGCCGTGCAGCACCAGCCCCTCGCTGCTACCCCCGGCACAGACACCAGCTGCTGCCCCAGCACCGAGTACAGGCTGGTATGTGCCCACCCACACCGACACAGGGATGAGCACCTGAAGGGCAGATCTTCCCTTCTCATCTCAACGAAAGCTGCTACTAAACGTTTTTCTACAAGATTGGATTGCGTTCTTCAAGTGTTTCAAGGTATCCAGTGGTTTTCACGGGGAGTATAGAAGACAAAATCACCTGTACCACCACCTTTCCAGCAGCAATATGCACGTATACCCTAATACATGTATTTTGTCTGAGAAACTGGTAAGTCCCCTAGACGATAACAGCACACTTTCATTAAGTTTCTCTTCCAAGCCCCATGGACGGCAGCCAGTAGAACACTAAATGTATGTGGAAGTTTTAAGGTCAGCATTGTGTAAATCCTTGCCTTCGGTGTCCCATCAGCAGTCAGCCCCTGCCGGTGTCCCCAGCCCACCAAGGCCACGCATCCACTAATGCTCCTCCCTGTAGGGATGCTCTGCGTGGCCAATGCCCCGGGCCACAGCGGGGACCCCATGGTGGCAGCCACAAGCACCCTGCAAACACCAGGGCACAGGAAAGGCAGAGAGCACAGCAGCAGTCAGGAGACACCAGGTGCCAGGGGGTCAGTGGGCTTGGAGAAAACGCGATTTGAAAAATAATTAACTGGGCTGTGAAACACTGCCATCATTTCCAGTATTAAAAATATAATCTTGCATATTAAAACAAATCAACTGAAATCCAATTGATAACTCAGTGTCCTCAGTATTTCCTCCAGACAGCTAATTTAATTAATCTTTTTGTTCTCTTGGATATAGATTTTAGATTTGCATTCTGCCATCAGAAAATAGCTTGTGCAATACTACAGGATCCTCACAAAGCAAATACATTTGTACATGGATTGGATTTTATTCCCTTGGCTGAAATGCTGATCATTTAGAAGCAAGAATGTTGCTGCCGCACACAGGATGTCACTCAGGATGTGACAGTTTCCTCTTGTTTCAAACTACTTTAAAAAAAAAAAATCCTTCTTAAATTAGAAACAAAGTATTGCTTTTGATCAGCAGCAGCAGAGACTGCAAGCACGCTGGGCCCGATCCGGTTATCTGCGAATTTCACTTTCAACTCTGACGGAAATTAAATGGAAATTAAACACGGTGCGGCAGAATTGCTTCCCTACAACACGGTCGAGGCGTTGGGCCCGCTGCTGCACTGGTGCTGCTCCTGCCCGTGTTCCCAGGGCCATCAGGGCCCAGCCCCGCAGAGCAGGACCCCCAGGGCCGCTGGCCCCAGCAGCGCGGGCTCCTCTGGGGCTGCACGGCTTCGGCCCGAGGAGACAGCCTGCCGCCGAGCTCCTCGCGAGGGGTCAATTTTTTTTTTCAACATAAGTACGATAAGACATCCCTCCCTTTCATTCAGCTACACTGGCTTCATTGTTGCCTGGTTATTTTGCGAAGCTGAAGTGAATACGTGCAAATAGAAGAATCCAGTAATGCAGAGGCACAGACCCGAAATTGCATTTTGTGGGAACGTTTGAAAAAGTCAGGCCAGACTGCAATTTTTCCAGGTATTTCCAAGGCAAATCTGGATTGGACCCAAATCTGCAGTGGACCCTAAATTAGCTGCCTTTTCTCAACCTGTGCAATCCTGATAACTTAACGTGAGAGGGGCACATCCCATATTGCTTCAAAACTCACTTATCCCTGACTCTCCTATGTTTGTCTTGGTAGAACCGTGCTTGAATAACCCATTTGTTGGGCTAACATAACATTTTGCTTGGCTTGCAAGCTGTATCTGGGTAAACG
The DNA here is from genome assembly GCF_047663525.1 of Anas platyrhynchos. Lineage (NCBI taxonomy): Eukaryota > Metazoa > Chordata > Aves > Anseriformes > Anatidae > Anas > Anas platyrhynchos. The sequence goes on along the minus strand of NC_092598.1, from coordinate 17,867,850 downwards.
CACATTTCCCCATCTCATTTTTTGATCGTTTTCTTCTGCAGGCATTTAATTGGGCTCACAAAGATGTTTGCAGAAGTTTAAATGAGGCATAGTTAGAGCTTTCAAAAATACATATAATTACCCACACCTACAATTTCTAAAGAAAAAATAAGTCTACATAAGCAACGATCCTGAAGGGCTCAGCGGGGTATTTGCAAAGTTTCAGTTAAACATTAGTGGCAGCGCATTTAGAGCTTACAGCAGATAAAGAGACATTCACAGAAGCCAGCAACGTAACATTTCCACATTAGTATCATCGCATCGCCAACTGAACCCACCGCGGTGGTGCAAGGACCGAGGAACATGGGCGATCTCTTCCCAAGAAGCTGAACTCTGAAGTTGTGTGGGGCGTTATCCAGCTCTTTAGAAATGGTGATGTGGCCATACGCCCCGTCCCTCTCCCAAACGGTAACGGGACTCACAACGAGCAAAGTACCACACTGAAATGAGCCGAACGCAGAGATTTTTCCGGAATTCAGGCAAGAGGCAAAGCCTGATAGCTGGGCATAAGGCAAGGCCCTGACGTTACTGTCACAGAGAGCAGTTGGGCACACAGAAAGGCAGGACCTCATCTGCCTGATGAGAGCTGAGGGGACACAGAGAGCAAGCTCAGAGTGCCCGGACAGCCTCTCACACTCATTTGCTGATCAACAGAAATCCCCGTAAAATAAATGGACATGGAGCTGTATAAGCTTCTGTCAAAAGGATTCAAGGGATAAAGAGGGTTAGACCAGCTTGAACTAGAGCCCTGTGCTGCAGGGATGTGGGCTGCTGGTAACGGAGCGCAAAGGAGGTGAGGAATCGCAGAATTTCTCTTCACTAGCAGCAACAGCACCGATCCTCCAGGAAAGCATGTGGCACTCCTCCCCATGAAGGAAATCCCTTCAAGGCAGTGCTGGAGCCATCCCTGCTCTCACTTCACCTCACGCTCTGCACCCATGGGGCAGCCAGGCCCAAGCAGATCTGGTGAGGGCACCACCACCGCGCTGCCCCCACTGCACCCCGTGCCCCTGCTGCAGCCGTCACGGGGCGAGACCAGGGTGGCAATTCCTCTTACTGTGCAGATTGGACATTTTTCTTAGACTTCTGTGTGCCTTCAAATATTACTCCCATAAGCTGACTATAAACCAAGTAAGGACTCCATAATTCCTGAAAGAAACTTTTTTTTTTTTTTAAGAAGAGGGATGGAAGTGGGGAGGGAAGAGTGTAAAAAAACAAAACAAGCAGGTATATTTCTTGTGGGATATGCACTACAGATGAAATGCAAAGTGAGTCTCACCCTCCCTGGAGGGTCTTTTTTCAAGAGGGAGAATAATAATAATGTAGTAATAATAAGCACTTATATAGCGCTTTACATTTTCAAAGCGCTGTGCAAACATCAACTAATGGGACACAGTAGAATAAGTAGTGTCTAAAATGAGTTTACGTACTGCATTATATTTTTCTACAAAGTGGTTGGGACTGTTTTTAAAATTAAATTCCCTTACATATTGATACTTGTGCAAATGGATTCTCTGCTACAGCAGTGCAACAACAACATTTTTGTATTAGTTATACTTCACAACTTGCATATTTCCAAATTCTGTTTCAAAGCAAATTGTTTACATAGCTTCATAGTCAAAAAGCATACTTTGTTCTAAGAACAATAGGTGTGTTAATCAAGTCCTTAGGATAATGCATCAGACACTTAGAGATACATGCCAGTGCTTTCTAAGAAAAAAAGTGTTTTTTTAAATGTATTAAATCAAAGGGAGTTTTTATGAGAGAAACAAAACAAATATTAATGGTTCTCCATATTCCTGCCCTGAACACAGAATACAGCACACGGGGCCTCCTCGATAAGAGGCTGCCCACAGAGGACAGATGTCTCTATAAGGGACATTGTAAAGTAAGCATCACTTTCTAGTTTTTCCACATGAATTCTACTCTATAAAACTAACTTTCTAGAACAGGGAAGATGAAACAACCAAAAAGCAAACCCAAATATTATGGCCTGAACCGTAATACCAGTGTTTCATTTCACTTTTACGTATCCAGGACCTCAGCATCCAATACATTCACTTTCATCTCCAAGGGTCACTGCTATACCCTCTGCACAAAACCAAGATGGAAAAAAAAATTGAGGTAGAGAAAAGTTGAGACACACACACACACTCACCAGCGGTTTGTGGCAGAGGTATGAAGAGAAGGTGGGAGGAAGCAGAGCAACCCAACTTAACTCTTGCTTGCCAGCCCATAGTATCTCACTGCTGTACAAGCTTTCCACTCCTTATTATCGATAGCTTGCTGGGGAGCAAACCTGGGTGCTTCTGTCACAAGCCACAACCCACTGTGCTACAGCTGCATAGGCTCAGAACAAAAAGGCTGCACAAGACCAAAGTGATCGAAGGACTTTTTTCCCCCCTGATCGCTCAAGCTAAGAATCAAACGCAAGTCAGAAAAATGCATGCTGAATATATCTACCTTTAGGCATGCGCTTAACTGTAAGTATATGAGTAATCCCAGCGGTTTCAGTTTTGGGGATTTTAATAGTTGTATGGTTTTCATAACTACAGGAAAAACCCTTTCCAACAAACTGCCAGTGCGACTCCCTGTTGTACTACACCACAATTACTGGAACATATTTGGTATTTCTCAAGAGGTTCAGATAATGAAGAATCCTCCAAATTTTCTATTAGCCCAAACTTAGGAATTCTGCATCAGGGAGTTAAGAGCAGAACAGACAATGTATGTTAGGTATTGCAAAAGAGAGGCAGAAATATTTATAAAATTTAAAGCTTTTTTCTTTTTAGTAAGGTTGTTCGAGAGCCCAGACTGCAGCCCAACCAATGCTATTGCACAAGCACGCTGAGTTATATAAAGAGCTTTACTTTTACTCCTTTATCTGAGACATTTGAACATTTCTTCATATTTTTCAAACCACAATGTTTTCCCACATCTAAACAAGACAAAAAACAAATAGGAAAACAGACAAAAATCCTATTTTATTCTTTGATGTGTCATCAGTTTAACACTGAATCACGAGCTTCTACCAAAAAAACAGATCAGTATTTACAGTTGCAAAGAATTTTATTTTTTAAAAAATGCAAGGAAAGGTACAATGCCTAGGTTGCTTTGGGGGTTTTGTTTGTTTTCTTACTGGCAAACAGCCGGTTCTTGTATTTCTTATGACTACTTGTATTTCCTATGACTAAAAACAAGCAAACAAGAAAGAAAAGAGCCCTTTCGCAGCAGGGACAGCCACGTAAGTTTGCCACATCAGAAATATTCCCAATAAGAAAGCAAATGGTTGCAACCAGTGCTGCGCTAGTAGGGGCCATGCACACCGACAGCTCGGCTGGCCCAAGGACACTTGCTCTGGACAGCAGCCTTTGTCCTCGGCAAGATCATTGCTGCTTTGCAATTCCAGAAACGCTCGTGAGCCTGTACACTAGGTTACTGGGCACAGCAGTATTTGGGTCAGCCATAGTCAAAATGCTCAGAGGAGCACAGTTGTAAATCAGCAACAAGAACCGCAACTCACCACCATACAACCACCCATTTGGTCTCATACGTGCAATGGCGGCACAGCCTATGGTGAGAGCTGCACACGGATAATAAATCTCCCTTCTTCTTGAGAGGCATAATCTAATTTATTAGTGGCATTATCTTCACTCAGTTGGGGTGGAGAAGAGGATGGCTCCTCGGCCATGTCTCCTCATGCGGGGCGGCTGCCAGGAGCCGAGAGCCCCCAGACAAGCTCCAGCCTGCGGGGCCTCCCCTGCTCCCCCAAACCTGGCCCCCCATAAACCTGGGGCCTGCAGGCAGGAGCAGAAAGTGGTGGTGGCAGCACAGCACAGCAGATCACTGCTGCCACCGGCACGCTGCGAGGCCTGCACTGCTGCCAGCAGCACGCTGCCCGGCCTACACCGCCTTTCTCTCACAGCGGTTATGACACAAAGAGTGAAACAGGACCCACAGCCGGCACCGCCATGGGCCTCGGTGAGGTGCTAAGGTGGTGCCGACACGGAGCAGTCCCTCCAAACCCACCAGGGCTCATCCTCCCCCAGGCCTGGCTCAGCACAGGCCGAGCGGCAGCCGGCTTTCCAGGCAGGGCTCTCCTGAGGAGGGGGCGTTGGAGGGTACTTTCTTGATATGACAACAGCAGTTTAAAAAACAACCTTCACATGAAAACAAACCCGTTGGGGCGTGCTAATGCAAGAGAATCGAGTCAAGCCCGGCAGCAGACAGCAAGGCAGACGGGGGAGCAGATGCAGGCTGCCTAATAAAAGCCCACCGCTCCCCAGCGGGCAGGGACTGCCCTCCTGCCAGCCCGCTGGGGCTTCCCAGCGCTTTCAGATCACCCCAGCAGGATGGGCCTGTGTGTTTCGTCCTCCCCATTGGGCCCCACTGAGAGCAGCCATGGCCAGGGTCCTGCTGGCCCCTCCTGGCGCACCCAGGCCCCTCTCCCAACAGCCCTGCAGCTGTTTTCTGTACAACAAGGCACAAAACCACCAGAGGCTGAGGAGAAAAAACCTCATTCGAAGGGCTTCCAGCTGGGGAAGGAGGCCAACCTGAAGCTCTCCCCACAAAGCAAAGCTTCCCAAGGAGATGCAGGAAGGGAAGCAAGGCTGCTGAAGGGACTCCACCAACAACCTTTTCACAGGCTACAGATACGATGAAGGCTGGGCTTCATTTTTTTTCCAGACAGAAAGCTTGCAGCAGACCCTGCTCCTGCAGGCAGCAGCTCTGACACAACCCACACACAGCCCCCTTGGGCACCCCCCAGGGCTTTCCGACCTCCACCTTTAAGTCCCACTCCAAATTTACTCACATTAAGATGAAGAAAAACAGCAGCTTTCTTTTGAGCATTTATTGAGGACAAAAAAATAGCAACTAAAATAAACCAAAACAGAGCTTTAAAGCAGCTCTCATGTATCTGTTATTAAGCAGGAAAGAAAAAAGCTTTAAATCAAGGGGACCACATCAATGGACTCCACACACAAGCATTAGGTGAGACTCAGTACCAGATCTGAAGGCAAGGATTCAGTTTTGTTTTAAAGAGGCTCAAAATACATTGTACCACACTCCCGACTGATGTTCAGAATCTAACTGAAAGTACTTATTTATCTTTAAGAAAATCCTTTCAAGGCAACAACTTTCTCACCCAGACTTGGCTACTACACTCTACATAAACATCAGTGCCAGAAACACACCATTTTTGCCAAATAAATCTAGAGAAAGAGAGATGCCATTCACACACAGACCTCCTTCTCTACTTCTCCATCCCAGGATTTTCAGTACTCTGCCACATCCCACATGCCCTCTGGGGGAACAGTCTGGTCAGTAAAAGCAAAGAAATTACGAAGGGCAAGGCATGCCATTTTCCTAGAAATAAAGGAGACCATGAGCAAATCGCCTGGCTAAGGCATCTCCACAAAATTCAGCAATAAATAATATACAAGCTTGGCATTACTGTGCATGTAGCTCAGTATCTCTTCACTCATCTGAGTAGTCTAACAAAACAAGATAAATTTGAACAAGAGCTTGAATAAGTAAATTAAAGCAAAGCTGCATTTGCCTATCAAGCAGTTAGCCAGAAGGCTGCTGCTTTTTTCAGGGCAGGCAGGCTGGCGCTCCAGAAAAGCTTCCTTGCATCTTGCAGCCAGGTTAGTTGGCCTTAAAAAAAAAGACAAAAAAAAAAAAAAGAAGCTACTATCTAATCCTTCAGACCTTCTCCTTCACACACTGTTTGTAGACATTTCACATAATGTTTGTAAACACATTATGCTATATTTGTGTGCATTTAAGTAAGCTATCTTGAAAACCTCCTTTACCTCCTCTTCCCTCTCAAACCCTGAGCAATCAGACATTCTCACAAGCCAAGCTCAGAGGCTGCCATGATCATAAAATAGTTGAAGCTCCCAGAACTAATGACTGATCACAGTTGTTCTCACATTTCTCTTCAATAAACAAAGAACAGCCATAAACCACAACAACTATACTCCTCTAAAGAGAAAATACTGGCACTGTCTATTAAGAGCCAAAAATATAATTTGTTTAGGTGCCTTACATTTCTAGTGTTTTCTTTTCCACTTATACTTAATTATACTATTTTCCATAGAGCGAGATTTACTTTTCAGATTCATTTGTCCTCTCAGTCTTAAACTAAGAGTTAAAAAAAAAAATAAGGACACAGCTAAGGGTAAGTTAGCACCTGTGCCAATACTTTGCATCTAATCATCAGACACCTTCCATACCCAAGTGCCAGCAACAGATTTCCTGGTTTGTTTGGTTGTGTTTTTTGTTTGGTTGGTTGTTTGTTTTTCTATTTTATTTCCATCTTTCTCCACTTAACACTTCTGCCTCCCCAAGTATTAAGCTCACCCTTCCACTGTGTGCTTTCTCCACCTCCTTTAGCTTTTCAAGTTTTAGGGACAGGAGGTTGAAAGGATGAAGAATGATGGTCGGTTTTGCTCAGGCACGGCTTGCCCCTGTTTGGGTTAATGGCTGATAAATACGGGCCGAGTCTCTAGGGTTTCCCACAGTGCCATCAGGGAGCTCCCAGAGCACTGGTGCATCCCCTGCACCTCAAACACACCCAGGGCTCTGCTAGAAACTCCATCAGCAGCAGCCCCAGAGAGCTGGCAGAAGCAGCAGGAGATAAGCTCTGCAGTGTTGGGTGCCAAGTGACTGCTCCCCCCAGATCTTTTCTCTGCTTTCTCCCTCAATTGTGACTCAAAACCAGAGAATAAAATCCCATCCCTTTTGAGATCAGTGAAAAACACTGCCACCAACAAAAAATAGGACAGAGGCTTCATCCCATAGCTGATAAATACCTAGACTTGCTCATGGACCTCCAACATCAGCAGGGGTCTCAGCATCTGCAGCTCTCCAGTAGATCTAGAAGACTTGGGCTTGCATCGCTGGTTTACATCTAAACACTCAAACCAGCTCCAACATCAAGGGGCAAACTTCCCCTTATCCTAAAAACTGGAGCAGCGTGTCCTAGATACTCCCCCAGTGAAGGGCTCTGGCTCTGCAGGGCACCAACCACCCTCTTTTCAAAGGGCACAGCAGATCTTTATTACCAGCACCTTGATTAACACTCAGTTGCCCACCATGTGAGACAAGTCCCAGCAATCACCACGCGAAGGGCTTGGCTACCTTCCCTCCATGGCAATGCAGAAAAACCTCACCCCAGCCAGGTGAGGATCATCAAGAAATACTCAGAGCTGCTAAATTAAGCCCTGCTGGAAATTGCCTGGGGTATCCCTCCCACCCCTGAATTATCTGTAGGCAAATCCTCTGTAAAGCCAGTAACAGCTTCTGTGAGTCCAATCAACTGAGTGGTTAAACTTGTGCATTCAGCAGGCAACCAAGGGAGGGATGTATTTTAATGGTAGATGTGGAAACAAAGGAATTTTGATTAGCCTTGGGACTAGAGGGGGTAAAAATACTGTTTTAGGATTTTCCCAGGATATGCATATTAAGAACTTGTCTTTTTGCCCTCTGTGTAATTTTTTAATATTTGGAAAGCAGAATTAGGCCACATTTGACCAAACCTCCAGAGCCTTGTAGGAGCCAGCAGAGACTGGAGCACAGCGACTTGCTAACTCTTGTGCTTTTACCCATAATGGGGTTTTGCTGGTGAGCAGCGAGGTTTTTGTAGAGCTATCGAAGGCTTAAAAAAACTGCTTCTCTACAAGCAGGGACCTTACCTCTGCTTTGCTTTAAAACACGTGCATGTTGTTTGCTTTCTCTAATACAAGCTGGAAATAACTTCTGCATCAAGCAACTCCAACTGCTACACTTCTGAAACAGCCCTCCTTATCAGCACCAGGCCCAAGGAGAACGCGGCCGTCGGCGATGCTGTGCAGAGAGCCGAGACCAGCCCCACCAGAAATGCCCAGGAGAGCACGAGACCACGGCAGGGCTCGTCTTTCCCCAGCAGAGCCACGCAGGTCTCCGCCGTGGCCAACCCCACCAAGACGCCGCTCCTCTGCCCCCACGGCGGTGTCGCAGCCATACCTGCCCCTCTGCTGCGGTACCCATCGGTCCTTTACTGTTTGTTCAGCTCTTGAAAGTGCTGTAAAGCATTCGCCGTTCACCTGTCACACAGCACAAACTGATCCCTTTGAAATGAAAATCTAAAAGTAAACGTGTTAGTCGACGTCTGCGGCTGCAACAAGCACCAATGCCAGAGCGAGCCTCCAGGCAGGTAATTCACTGCAACGCTAGGCTGGCGAACAACACTATGTTTTATTTAATTAGGATGAACAGAAGAGATAAACCTCACAGCAGGGCGGGTAATGACAACATTTCAAAAATAATTCATGCCCAGGTAACAAAAGGGCAAATTTCAATTACATAAAAAGCTAAAAAAAGTTGACTTAATACATCCAAGGGGGAAAGTGAAAAAAAAAATAATAATAATTGTAGTGCATATGATTAACAAGTGGCATTTACAAGCTCTGCAAATTGGTCTTTCTGGTGCCTAATCTGCGGTCGGAAAGGAAAAGGTTTTTAAGAAACGCAAACAATATAATGAAGCTGCTTATCGCACGACCTGGCTAGGCACTGCGGCGCTGCCCAGCGCGAACCAACCACCCCACATCCCCGCTCCGCCACCACCTGCCTGCTCCCTGGCTCCATCGGGTCCCTTTCCATGTTGGAGAGGACAAACCATGGCAAGGGGGTTGAGCTTGAGCCTTCTTTAGCTGCACATGTCACAAGAGACCATTCCCAGTGTCTCCCCACCCGTCTGCTCTCTAGAATAAAGTGACTCTGCTACACCACCCCAGTTACCTGGAGTAAATATATCCACATATATATCCATAGGTGTTGTCCAGGAGATGTAGTACTTTGAACTTTTATTACCTTACTTATCTAACAGAAGTAACCAGCATTCCTACATTTACTACCGGACAGCAGAAGACGTACAGGAATCTAGTTCTGGGTCTAAAAGTCCGCTGAGTGAACGTGGGCACTGCAGAAAGCTCCGAGCTGGCTCTCACTGGGCTACAACACGCACCTGAATCCTCACAGCCCACGTACAGTAACGCATGCACAACACCAGACCATCCCCTCCAGCACCATTTGTCAGTGAGGATTTAGCAGAAGTCTGTAACAGGCTTTATGTTATTAGTATTTCATTACTCCGGTGCATTTAGCAGGATACAGCGGAACATAATAGCCATCCTTTTTCAGAGGCATTTAAGGAGAATACTGATGGAGTGATGAGGGGTTGGTGTAGGCACTTTTATAAGACAGTTCAATTACTGTGGGTAATTAATAATCTTTTAGGAGAATATTAAAATACAAGAAAAAAATACTATCTTTTGCAGATTGCAGGCTAACAAATGAGACCAAGAGATTACCTCAAACAAACAAACAAACAAAAAGAGCACAGTGTGTGTTGCATTTTCCAAATGTTGTCATGATTGAAAATGTTGATTCCCCAGACTGGGGGGGAGGGGGGGCAGAGGATAAAGATGAACAAGTTCAGTAAAAAATAACTGAATAAAATTAAGAGCACATTTATCAAAACTGAAATAAATATTAATTCTACAGCATGAGAAAGCATCGCCATTCACAGAGCCAGCAGGTGAGGGAGGGTGTTTAAAATGTTTATTCTAACAATCGAGCAATGGGTGCCACCCCAAGCTCATAGCTTAGTGGCTTAGTTCATTCAGCCAGGCTGAAAGCACTTATCCAGGTTTAACATAAAAGTTAATTTGGCACCAAACAATAGATAAAACCAAGCCAAAGCCCCATCTATGATAAGACAATTTGTGTTTACGCAAGCTTAATGCATCTCCAAAACATCATTTTTATATCCAATTCAGAGGATGGCATGAACATCTGCTTTCACTTCAAGACATTAATTTTCAATTATTGAAGAAAAACAAAATAAATCCTGACAAATTACTGGTAACTGTGGAATCTTTTGTTACTCTATTAGTTTATAATAGTAATTTAGAAATCCTACAATTAACGTCCTAACAAGAGCTCTCTGATTATTTTTTTTGCATGTGTCATCTGAAGCAATTCAGTAATGAATGATGTTCTGTAGCTTGCTCTGATTTTACACGGATACTTTTGAAGAAAAAAAAAAAACAAAAAACGACACGTTCTCTGAGAGTCACTGCTGCTGCTTGGTATTTGCTTTTCATCAATGGCATTAGAGGCAGCATCACTAAAAACGTGGGAATTCTATTTTCTCTCCGTTTGTATTTAAACCCTTCGCATTGCCTTTTCCACCCTTTTCAATTTTTGGCCACATTTATTAGTTATGCTTGCCAGGACCAATGGGAACAGACCACAATTAAAAGGTGTTTGCACACAGGCATGAGTTTCAATCAGCAAAACCAGTTAAATACCACACAGATCCTGTCCAGGAAACCATACCGGAGGGAGAAAGAGGAAGGAAAATGGGACTTGTGGAGTTCAGGGGAGAACGCTGCTAGGCTTGTATCAAAATACACGCTCAAAAATTAAAAACTGCAGGCTAATCCCCAAAGGCAACGCTCGCTGTACTGCATGGATTCAAACGTTCTCATGGCACCAGCCCCACGACGAAACACCAACATCTCCAATTATTCCTAATCCCCCAAAAGCTACACTTGATAAAGAACAATCAAGAGTGTAATCTTATTTGATATGAGTTTTATCAATTTTAGCTGCTGCTTTCACTGTATCAATAAAATTCCACCGAAACTTGAATGAACTGTAAAATTAAAGGATAATCGCACAAGTCTCTTGTATTTGGCAATTATGATTATACTTGTCAAAATTTAATTTGTAGAATGTACTGTTCCAGTACCTGCAGGTTCTTCTCTATCAACTGGGAAAAAAAGAAAATTATATCTTTAAGACAAGTATGAAAGACATTGTTACTTCCACAGTCAACTCTGTAACTGAGCTCCGACATTGTATAATTGACTTTGCAAGCAGAACAACAGCAATATAACAAAGAAAATGTCAGTGTTTTCACAGCGCTAATCTATAGCACTAGGAGGGCCTCCTGCTGTCAGCCAGAGCTGACAATACAATAGCTTTCAAAGGGATATTACCATCACGCTTTTATTCTTGACATCAATCAAGACAAAGAGAATCCTTTTCACAAGACATTAAAAATCAAACCTTTGTATGAGCAGATAGGTAAAACAGCATTCCTTTAAAGAAGATCATTCATAGCAATCAACTAATTGGAACTCAGCAAATGGCTGAAGTATTTTTATTTACTTTGCAGATAACGAAGTAGTGAACAACCCCCTTTTTTTTCCCCTTGACTGACACAAATGAGGCAGGTAGGGTGTGAATCAAAAGTTTCTATCAGCATTTTTGCCAACTGAAAGCGAAAAAATATGACAGCAATTCTGCAACTTCAAGTAGGATAACAAATCTAGACTTAATTAGTGCATTCTTTTGCAAAACAGTTTGATTACTGACTAGCACGTTTATGCACAAAACACCCGCGCAACCTGACAGCAATTTGCAGAACTGTCAAATTCAGCAAGCAACGTGCACTGATGCTGGAAACCTTGTGCCACCGCCAGCCCAGTCCCCACAAACTGCCTCCAAGTCATTCCTCGACTGCATGATGTGGGACCTGAAACCTACGGCTCCGCTACCAGACCTGCGCCTTTCGCAGCCGTGCTTCCGCAGGATTGCTTCCAGAGGCAGCGGGCTGCAAGGTGCAGCTACAGCTCAACAGGCACCAGCAACACCTGCCCTGTGCCAGCCCCATGGCGAACACAGCACGCAGCCCTCCCCAGAGCTGGTGACCCACAGCGAACCTCCGAGGGTGCCCGCCTGGATGTGGCTGGGACCGCTCGTAGCAGGGCATGGGGAACTGCTGGGATGTTCTCCGCTCCATGATGGTCTGGGGTGCAAACCTTGGGGCTTTAGCAGCACTAAGGAGCGTCCAGCTCTCCTTGCAGAGCTCTGGCAAAGCCACCAGCAGATCGGACTACTGGCAACAGGGCAACGGAAGGTCCTGCATTGAGGAAAAGTACTTCAATGGGCCCGGCTATGATGTGAAGGACAGCTTCAGAACAGGCAAGTGCGTGACTCCAAAACCACCGCCACCACGTTTTCCCCGAATGGTTTATGCTGCCAGCCAACAAAGGCTCGGTCCCTCCTACTTCTCTTCTGCCCTGCCTGACCTGCAGCAACCTTTTTGGAGCCAAGGAGAGCCCTGTCCCCAGCCATCAGCTCCAGGGCTGAGCGCCTGGCGGCCTGCACAGCCAAACCGATGGTTAAACCAAAGCAGCAGCGTGTTGTGCTGCAAGTGATGAATCCGCACCAGGGGAAATTCCACGGCTACTGCTGGAGTTACAGCTGCAGTAATTACTGCAACTTTCTGCGAGGCTGAACCAGATGCCTCATCACACAGACCGTGGGGCCACAGGACCCGCAGGTTTGCTGCCATCCAGTTCTGGGTTACAATTGCTTAATTTTAAATTACGTGGATCTAAAGAGTTGTCAGCATTTGATACTTCCGTCAGAGTCGGTTGCTTCTTTAATGTCAAAGGCAGCATCACTCACAGTTAATGCGCAGGCAACTTGCCTTTTGCATGCAGAATCATCCCTTTCATCACAGGCACACACCGGCTCTATTTCAGTATGTAATCTTTCTGAATGAAAAAGGATGCGCAAATCTCACTAGTGGTTAATAAATACCAAGGTTACCATACAAAGTGAAATAAATATACAGAAAAGAGAAAACCGGCAAATTGTTTGAAGTCCTAAATGCTACACATATATCCACATAATTTATGCCTGTTTTCTTCTCAGTTGAATTGGGAAACCTGTGACCTCAGAGTGCCTTTATTTATTACATCTCAATTATTTCCATGGAAACGTGTACTGTGGCAATCTACTGGGTTGCCAGCTCCCTAGACCACAAAATGTATATGATGGACTTCTTAAAAGCAAAAGATACGTACGGGCATAAGAAAAGGAAGAAATTCTATATCCTGTAGACATATATACGAGTTGCCTCCTATTATTGAAAATTTCACCCGCATTCAGCCCCTTCCTTACATTCCCTATTAGTCAGCTCACGCTAAGACCTGTAATTTACAGCCAGTTTATACTGAAGCTGAAAACACGTTTTTTGTGCCTAGAGACTAGAGGAATATTTAGAATCTCGGAGAACCGGGCTTCACCCAGCTCCCTGTTGCAAAGACATTCTAGATATTTCTGCATCGCATGGAAAGCGTTTCTTGGCTGTGACTTGCAACTAAGTTACCTGCTTCAATTCCTAAAAACGCTCCTGGAAATAGCGACCTGCTCTACCTCAGAGTTAGGGATAAATTTTCGTTACGCAGCATCAATAGCCTGGGAAAGAGATCGCTGCCTGAAAAGTAACGAGGTAGAAAACAAACGAATAAATGTAAATATTGGATACCGTTATGTAACGAGGTGCCAGCGTTTATTAAGCGGGCTTGCAGCGTGCGTACGGTCTCACTGACGTACGGCCGCGTCCCCAGCGTTAGGCGTGACACTGAGGCACAGACACCCCAGGCTGCAGGGGCCTGCGGGCTCGGGGCGATCCCGTGCCCGGGAAAGTCGTGACCTGAGGCCTGGGCGGCCGCTGGCAGCCTGTGAGCCTTGAGCCTCCTCGTTTCCAGCCCCGTTATTTCAGCGCATCTCCTGGAGATCGCTCCGGCTCTGCCCTTTCTCCTTCCCTGCTGTGTGGGGGCCCCGCACCGCCCCGCACCACCACGCCAGGCGGCTGCCGCTCGGCGCAGGGCTGAGGGCGACGCCGGGTCGGGGGCAGCGAGTTGAGCTTGCTGCGTGCCGGCCCAGGGCTGGCTTCACCAGAACTTCGCAAACATTTGCAGCTGCTTCCCCGCGCCGTGCTACCTGCGGGTACCCCGCGAAGCACAGAAAATGGCCCCGCACTGAGGGGTCTCAGCGCCAGCCCGGCGCTCGTCTGGTCCAGGCGCGAGTTCCTCCACCACGAGCCGCTCCCGGGCTCTGCCTTCCTGGCGGGCACCGCGACCCCATTGTGCCTCCCAACAAAGCCCCGAGGGCGGACAAAGCCGCGGGGCCCCGGAGCGGCCTCCCCGCAGCGCCCCGGCCGGGCCCGGCCATTGTTCCCGCAGTCCCGGGCGGCTCCGCGGGGCTGCGGCCGCCGGGCTTCGTCCTTCGCCCCCCGCCCCCGCGCCGGGCACCGCCGCCAAACTTTTCCCTCTGCGGGCGGCGCCGCGGGGCTCCCGCTCCCCGGCCCCGCCACCCCGCCCCCGGCCTCCCGCAGCCCCCCGCGCCCCGCCCGCCCCCGCGGCCCCCGCGGCGCTGCCTCCCCTCCCGGCGGGGCCGGGGGCCGCCATTACGCGAGGGCGCCGCGGCCGCTGCCCCTCCGGGCGCCGCCCGGCCCGCCCCCGGCGCGGGGCGCGGAGCCCCCAAGATGGAGGCGGGCGGGCGGCGGCCCCCTCCCCGCCGCTCCCCTCCCGGCCGGCCGGGCCCCGGGGCGGGGGGGGATTCGCAATCCCCGCCAAGCCGGGCCCCGGCCCTGATTGGCCGCGCCGCGGAGGCTGGAGCGGCGGCGGCGGCGGCTGCCCGGGGCCGGGCGCGGTGCGGGGCGGTGCGGAGCGGAGCGGCGCGGGGCCGGGCGCTTACCTTTCACCGAGCGGGGCTTGGCTTGCTTCCTCCTGGACATGTCCGGGCGCCGCTGGCTCGTCCTCCCGGCCGCCGCGTCCTGCTCCGGCCCCTGCCTGCCCTGCCCTGGCCCTGCCTCGCGCCCCTCCAAACTTTCGCTCGGCTCCGCCGGGAGCAGCGGCGGCAGCGGGACCGCTCAGTGGGATCCCCCGCTCCCTTTGCCTGTTGCAATGCGGCAAGTCCAGCTGCTCTTTCCACCCCCTCGGGCACCTAGAGGTTCTCCCCCCGGGGGAAAAAAAAAAAAAAATAGAAAAAAAAAATCACAGGCGCAACAGTTGCAATTTCTTTTTTTTTTTTTTTTCCTTTTTTTCCTTTCCTCCCCTTCGATGTGCAAATAATGCCGAGCCCCTCCGCGCCCCCACCCGCCTTTTTGTTCTCTTTAAAGTTTGCAGGCGCCCTGCGGCTCTCAGTCCGGCTCGCACTTTCAGAATAATACAAAAAAGCCGTGCGGGGCTGCGGAGGGGAGGGGGGGGGGGGAGGAGAGGGAGGGCGCGGGGAGAATCGGCGGCTAAAAATAAGCCCGGCGACGGCCCCGACAATGCGAGGCGCTCCGGGGGTGCGCCCCGGCGGCGATTTTCCTAAATCCTCCCCGCGGCCGCGCTCGGCTCCCCCCCTCGGCTGCCGGCCGTGCCCGCGGGCTGCTCTCCTCTCCCTCTCGCTCTCCCTCTCGCTCTCCCTCGCCGCGTCCTCTACTGGGGCCGCGCTGCCCGGCGCGGTGCCCGCCGAGGGGCTGGGGGGGCTCCCGGCCGCCGGCCGCGCTCGCCGCCGCCTTCCCCTGCGCGCACGCACTTGGCGGCCCGGGCCGGGCGCCGCTTCGCATCGAGGCCGGGCCCGCTAGCTGCCTCCATGGGTCATCCGCTGCGAGGCGGCACCGCTCCTGCCTTCATCGCCGCTGCCGCTGCTGCCCTGGGTTTTTATTTTCTTTAGCTCTCGCCAGCCTCCCTCTCTTTTCTTTGTCCTGGCTCCTTTTCCTCCTCCCGATCTTGCTGCTGGGGCTGCAGTGCAGACACACATAATAAAGCCAGGCTTGGCTGGAAATGTAGCTGAGTCCCAGCAGGAGGATGTGAGGAGTGGAGTCCCGGCGGGGGAGCGCTCTGATCCCGTAGGGAGCCCCGCGCAGCCTGCGCCGATCAGACGGAGAGAGAGCCAACAGCACCGAGCCATGGACGGCCCGGGAAATACAGCGGCCGCCCGCAAAACCAGGACCCGCCGCCAGCGCGGACCGGACTCGGCGCCGCCGCCGCCCGCGGAGCCGCGCGGGGCCGGGGCAGCTGCGGGAGCCGCGGGGCGGGGGGGGGGGGGGCTCCGCCCGCGGCCGCTGCCGGGGCCGGGCCGGGCCGCGCCGGGCGAAGTTTGCCGGGGGAGCCGGAGGGGAGCCGGAGGGGCCCTGCCCACGCTCCGCGCCCGCGGAGGGCAGGAAGGGGCCGGGGGGCCGCGGGGAAGGCGGCCGGCGGCGGGGCTGCGGGGCTGCGGGGCTCCCCGGGAGATGCCGCCCTGCCCCGGCGCTCGCCCCGCCGGGCGCTCAGTGCGGCTCCGGCTGGGGCAGCCCCGCGGTGCGGGGACAGCGGGCACGGGGTGCCGGGGCTGCAGCCTGACCCCCCTAGGCCTGGCGCTGGGAAAGCGTCTGCCGGGGGGCTTTGTGTGGGTTCGGGGCTCTCTTTGGCTTTGTTTTTCTTTTTCTTTTCTTTTTCTTTTTTTTTTTTTTTTTTTTTTTTGCCCCCCACACCGAAAGAAACCCAAATAATTCCGGAGTGGGTTAGTTGTGTGATCCAGCAAATTCAGAATGTAAGTGTGAAGACGTCTGTTAGCACAGCGTTAAATTTCGATGGATGTGCAGTGGTGACTTTCTACTTTCTTAAGGTTTGTCAGAAACTGTTGGGCTTATTGTTATAATCAAGGTCTCCAGTTCCCTCCTACACTTACCACTCCACATTACCACCACAGACTGGACGTACAGTAACAAATGTTTCCTGTAACACCACTCTAATTAAGATACACTTCCTCTACATCACTGCACTAAGCATCATCCAATTCTGGGGTCAGGAAGGCTAACCCAGGAGAAAGAAGGATTTTAAAAGAGCATGTGGCCCCAGTTCTGACACCGATACAAAATGGGGATAAGTCTAGTCAGCAGAAACCCAGCATTACGAAAGCTGGTGTGGTACCTGTCTCTATAAAGACATAACCAGAGCTGACGGGGAAAAAAATGTGATGATATTTGTATCCTGAAAAAAAAAAAAAAAAAAAAAAAAAAACAGAATCGTTGGCAAATTTGGTCAACATGACCCTAGATTCATATCCGTTCAGCATCTGAGTTGGATCAGGAACTGAATTACTTCTGTTTCCTCGTCTTATTGGAGAGCCTTACTCCCCAGGCTATCAGATTGTTTCTGTTCTCTCACTGGCCCAATGAATATTTAATTATTCTTACAAAGCAGAACAGCTTCAGCAGGACAGATTCTCATCCAGAATGTGCCGGCAGTTGGGCACTCTCGGAGGAGTTCAGAGACCCACATTCAAATCCCTGTGCACTCAGGCAAAGAGGGGATTTCAACCTTAGTTGTACACGTTCCACTTGGCGAGTAATTCACAAGCCCCGTTACCGTCCTCAGTCCCTTTGCCATCCACAGCCCTGCCTCGAAATTCTCCATGCTTTTTTAAAAATATCTGTAAATGCCCCGATTAAAATGAAGTGTTTCTACAACTTCTTCCTTTTTTAAAAAGGAAAAAACCGCTAAGAAGCCTGTATGGTTTTGTTTTAAATGAATGAACAGAAGCATTTTTCACCTTCTCTCTTGCCAGAGGGCCAAAAAGAAGGTTTATTTGTGAGCGAGCCCCTACCTGGTTCGGAGCAGCTGCTGGCAAGGTGAGGAGCCCTGATCGGAGCATCCCGAGCCCCTCCACTGGAAGTGGTTCCAGTTCACTCTCACGTCTGTCGTCAGAGCCGCAGCACCCTTGGAACTGCTGCTGTCCATGCTGGGACCTCCTGAAAGCAGCCGGTTCATAGCTACAGAGAAAGAAAGTGGGAAAACAGGTTCCGAAGTTTAAAAAACTAAAGTGTAAATCCATCTTTAAGTATGGCACTCGTGTGTATAATTATTAATTCATCCCTCTCTATTATCTTCAAACCCAGAACACACAGCCTTCCTCTAGGCCCTGCTCTGTAAGCACATCTTTGTCCCGCAGAGTTTGTCAGCACGTGCCTAAGCGGTCTGCAGCCTGATTTTTGGATGTGCCAGTCCCGCGTGCATCCCCTCCAGACATATGTACGGGGAGCGGGTTCGCTTCCCCCGCCTTGTGGTCCTGCAGCAGCTCTTGAGCAAAGAAAGCCCAGAACCATGCTGTGGTGCCCAGAGGAATGCAGAGCTCACCCGTCTTTACGCTGTTCCCAGCACCAGAACTTAAAATCGTATCGTCACTCAAACAGGTACATTCCAAAACCACTAATAACAGGGGAAGGCTTCACAGACTTCATTAAAACATTGAAGGCAAATGACGCCAGCCTGTGTGCTAATTTAATGAAAATACATTTAATAATTCAATTTAAATATGGTAATTTAAGAGGGCAGTAAAAATACATTTTGATCCTACTATCAGTCTTGCTTCCTCACGGATGCCTTCCCTCTTTATTCCGGGAAGTTTAATGAAAGCACAGAAAGCGGAGCTGCTCTCTCTGGGAGAGAGCCGAGTACCTTCCCCGTCTCTGGCCAACTCCCGTGCTCGTTGGGGCAATTTGGATGTCACTTTCTGCTCTGAGAAACCCTCCTGGGGATGCTGCTGGTGAATATTATATATGATACCGCTGCCGGTGAGAGGAAACCCCTCCTGTGATGCGGGGAACCCCGAGCTCAGCACAACTTGTCCAAAGCCGGGGTTTGCTGGCGGTGGCCACTGACACCTTCCCAACACGCAGCCCCTCCGCCAATTCCCACCGGAGCCCAGCAAGGTGCCGCCATGCTCACACGCAGTCCAGGGGGACACGGTGTGTGTGCATGTGAGTTCTGAAGTTTGGTGACAGTTTCAGGAAGATGCTGCCCGCAGCACTAGCGAAAACCTGCCCTTTTCTCTTTGGAAGGCCCTTACACCGTGCCAGTGTCTCATGACATTATTCCACTCACACCTGGTGGAGAGCATCCAGAATATTGGCACTTTGGCTTAAGTTTTCTCAAAGCAATTATGTTTAAGACAGAGAGAACATCAGCTCAGGCAGCTCTGCCCTGGCAGTGGTATGGGAAACTGGTGGCAAGGCCACAGAGTGGGGCAATGCAGGCAGCACCCCCAGTATCTCTGCAGCATGGAGTTATTGGCATTCAGGACTGAGAGCAAAAACTTGCACATTTCTATATATAGGCATAATTATTTTAAAAGTCTGTCAGAATTAGCTTGAAATTACAACTTGCATAAAAATAGCACAGTTGTGTGAAAACAGAAATAAAAACTTCCTGAAAGCTGGGGTCTTCACGGAGGACCTTACTTCCTTAGTCCTGGAGTTAGGCACCCAATGGGCTGAGCCTGCTTCGAGAAACACAGCCCCGGTCAGGATTAAAACTTTCTAAAGTCGAAAAGAGGAATGTTTTCAACCCATAAAATGACACTGACCAAGCAGGCACCACAGGGAAAATCATCAGAATTGTGAAGCAGGGAATCAACCTTGAATTAAAGAACGTGTCTCACGTGTAGACATGAGATGCTCGCAACACCTAGGAGAAATGTGGCAAAATGCTAACACCCCCAGAAAAGCCAGACAGCGATCAGAAGGTTTACAGGAGAGATTGAGCAGAGCATGAAGGGACACCCATCTCTAGCCCCAGCGGGGCTCGGGGGGCAGGAGGCAGCCGGGCAGAGCCGAGGTGGGCGAGCACCTGAGCTCTCCATGGCAAAGGCAGCCAGGCACACGCAGGAAGCTGTTAAAGGCCTGGATTAGTTCTTAAAAAGAGATAATGTTTCCAAAACACATGGCACAATGCACTCATTCAGCTGAGAGTCAAATGTCACAGTGGATACAGCTGCAAGACAGTGTCGCTCTTTATTTACAGTAAAATATGTCAAATGGGGAACACAAAGGCATCGTCAGGGTAAACATGGGACCGGAGCACACAAAGGCAGGCGGCATCCACGGCGCATCAGACAACCCGAATAAAAGCCCCGACTACAATACCAGCCCAGTTTCTATGGTGTTTGCGAGTTAATGCCTCAGAACGTTTTACATAAATAAATAACTGGCATCCCCGCTTCAGTCACAGCAGAGGGCTGCCACGGCCTGAAATTCAGGCTACCGAGAGCGGCAGAGGCAGGAGCCAGGGGCGCTCCGGAGGGAGGACACGCACAGGGAGGAAAAGCTTCACCCCAAGGGCTGCTGGTGGGGCTGCGGGCAGGACCCAGCGCCAGTGTGCGTGCCGCTTTGTGCTTTGGCAACTTGCAGTAAAACAGGGGCAAGCTGTTGTCCACGAGAACTGAAAAACCACAGGGAAGTTACACTGCGAAACATCTTCCCATGTGCAGGATTATGCGTGCCACGTGTGCTGGCGTTACAACTCAGACATTTGTAATGATGCGGTGATTTCAAATTCCTTTTCACCAGTGTCTGGCACTCACCTCTATCAATCATTTTTCCTTCTATTAAAAAAGACACAGGACAGTCTAAAACCAAGACAGCGTAAGTGGCGCAGTTAGTGACACTTTCTGAAAAATACTATCATAGGCTGGCGCTGAATTTAGCTCAAATATCCCCAAATACCCATCTGTGGAGGAATCGCACATGCACACTCCTGCACAGCTCCAGGAAAACAATCATTACCGATAACAGTGCTAAAGATACCGGCCATGCAGCACCCTACAAACACAAACAGGTATTTTTCCCCTTCCATCGCTTGCTGAGCAAAGCGTTCATTTCAGCCTCTTCCCGTTACGTGCCCCGGGAAACGGTGTGGGAGTCAGGCAGAGGATCCGCGCTTCATGACACAATCGCCTTCAGGACCGAGGATTTTCCAGGCTCTACATCTGCCTTCTGAATGTTGCCATAAAAATAACTTACAGCCTTGGAACGTTACTTATCAACTTATGATGTTTACTGTTAAAAAATACCGTGTTTCTGTACTTTTAATCACAACTGGGAGAAAGGATTTCTCTGTCATCTACTTATTCTGGATCCCTTCCATTCCTGCTGGACGTGGGTCTGCAGTGCTTCCACAGGACTTGTCTGAAGGAAAAAAAAAAAAAAAAAGAAAGAAAAACTTCGCACCCTGGGTTCATGAGAAGGGCTGGAGCCCCCGCACACCGGGGTGTGGTGGGCTGCCTCCAGCTGCTGGCTCCTCTGGTCTTGGGCTATCCACTTCACCTCTCCCCATTTCTGTTTCCTCGTACACCAAACAACACCAGCAATCTTTGACCACGATCCTAAGCCTGCCAGCACCAGTCTGTCAGATGCTGCTATTCCTTCTTCAGAAAGCAGGCACCAAGCTGAGAGGCTGCCCCCCTGCACAAAACCCTTCTCGCCACCAAGAACATCTCTACCAAAGAAACCATCACCAAGGAGCTTTGGGCAACTCCTTGCAGTTAACCCCAGCAGTGCGAGGTCGATGCTCACCCCCACGCTACAACACATCCAGCTCTGAGCCGGCCCTGCCAGCAGTGTCCCCTCTGCTCCTGCGGTGGAGGAAAGATGGGCCCGAAGAGCAGCCTCGTGTTGCACCACGGGACGCGGGGACAGGCCGACAAACTGCTGCTGTCACCTCCTCTTGCAGCTCCTTCCCACGGCACCAGAGAAAAGAAAACTGAAACACAAATCAAATCCTACTCTGCAAAATTAATAGCTTCCACTTGCTTCGTTCCTGTGCCTGCTTTCCCTCTGCAATCACACGCGCAGGCACGGCGTGCGGCACGGTGCTACTGATGAACGAACCCCGCAGCTGCACAGGCAGCCCCCCAGGCAGTTTTGAAAGCAGCACTTTAAAGAAAGTTGGTTCTTTAGTATTAAGATATTTATGGTCCCCCCTCTGAACCGATGTGATAACGGCGATGAGCTTGTGGTGGGGAGCAGGTGGCAGTGTGAGAACACGCAGTTATTATCCTTGTGAAAAAGTTCTGTAGGAATTAATAGAAAATTATCTCCTTACTACTGAACGATGTCAGATGAAGGCAAAAACCCGGGGAAAAGATCTCGTTCTCTATTAAATTCAGTAAGATTCGTTAAGTAGTTTCCAAAGAATCAGCCCAAATTTTTACATATTTCTCTCCGTTTCATCCTTCTACAGGGTTTTTGGAAGGGTCACAGAACTCTTGCCTGTTATCAGCCCTGCTGGTGCCCTGTTTAAAATTGCGTGCTTGGCAGCATTTGCTCTTTTCTTGCTAGGGTTCCCTTCTAGCTATCAGTGATAACAGCTGGGCAAAACAGGAGGGGCCAGGGGATATTACGAGAGTGGGGTTTGTTTACATTTATTTAAGGGACTTTCCTTTACATCCTAAAGTACATTTTTAAATGCAGCAGCACAACTTTTCAAAACACATAATGCCCCTTAAAACAAGCGACCTGCTCTGTGTTTATTTCTACTCGCTTAACTTGCCGTGCTGCTCACAGTTTTTGCTGTGGCCTCCAAAGAGGCCCCAAAATCTCAAGACCCTGGCGCTTCCCAGAGGCAGACACCGAGCTCGGGCCCACGCGGTGCTCAGGGCAGTGCTGCTGCGTGGGGCCCAGCCCGTGCTGCGGGGTGGCGCTGGGCTTTGTGCCCTTGCTCCACAGCTCGGCACCACCACAGGTGTCCTCGCACACCAGCGAGGCCCAGCACAGCAGGGCCAAGCACTGAATGAGGCCAGCCCGAAGGCCATCTCACTCCCCCCAGGGCTCGCTTTGGCTGGCGAAGGCAGCCTGGCCCAGCACAGCCTCCGGCCTGTCAGCCGCCTCCGTGAGGGAGCAGCACGACGTGACCAACTGGCGTCTCTTCTGGAGAGGGAGAAGCACACCCCGGTGAGGAGACGCCGCGGGACGGGAGCCCACTGCTTTGCTGCTTTCGTGCCCGCCAGGGCAGCGCGGGGGGGCTCCGGGGGCAGCGCAGCGGGGGGCAGCCGGAGGGGCACGAATTCCTGCCGGCCCGGCGGGTCATGGCAACGGGAGCTGGGGGAGGAAAATGAAGCAGCGGGAGCTGTGAGAAAGCGGCGGCACGGCGGGGGGGAAGAGGAGGGCGGGAGGGGAGCACGCAGCGCTGGCAGCTCTGGCTGGCAGCCGGCGGCAGGGAGCAGCGGCCCCGCTGACGGGAGCACCGCGCCATCCGCGCACCCAGCGCCCTGACTCACGCCAGCCACAGCAGCCCCTCACCCCCGAGTGAGGCGCAGCCTGCTCCGAGCACAAAGGGGTTCAGGGATTCAAGCAGCACACGTGGGCTCTGGGTTTGCGGCCCCCAAACGCTCCCAGCGCGTTCCCAACAAAAGCCGGCGAGGCCGGGAGCCCGTGGCACCAGCCCCCAGGGCCGGGGCGCTCTCTGTGCCCACGCTGGCACGAGCCCAGCTGCCCCGTGGGCACACACGTCTGGGTTGAACCACACCAGCCAGCAACAGCAGAGCGATGCGAGGTTTCCTCAAGCCCCTTTTTCCAGAGTGCCACGTGAGCCTGGCTAAGCGAGGGCTGGCTCCTCCTGGTGCCGCACAGGCCAGCCAGGCCCCGGGGAAGTTTTGTTCACGCCGAGGATCCCACCTGGGCTCTGCGAGGCGCTGCCCCCGTGCCTGGCACACGCAGCAGGCACCGCGCTGCTGCTCCCCGCTGAGGCCAGGCTGGCTCAGCACTGAGCTCCCGTCGACCTCCCGTGGAAATGAACCCCAGTGAGCTCAGGCCTCTTCCTTAGCAGATTGGGAGCTGCACAGATGCGGTGCCAGTTTCCTTTTTTTCACACACTTTCCTACTTGGAGCCATGACCACGGTCCTCTCCTAAGAAGAAAAAATGGTAAGGACCCGGTAAGAGCCGCAGAAGATGGCTCCATCACAGGGAGCCTCCAGAAGCACCACCTGCATTTCAGCCCTGCCTTTCAGCAGCCACACGCCTCACGGTGCTCTCAGCCCCAGGAACAGGCCCGGCCCCGCTGCCCCCAGCCCCCAGGGGCCGTGCGGTGCCCCAGATGCTGCCCTTCCTTCACAGCCACCTCCCCTCCGAGCTGGGGCGCAGGCTGCCAGAGCCACAGCTGCGGCAGGGGTAAGAGGAGGCAGAAGCTGCCCCAGGCAGCTGGTGGCAGAGCCGGCCGCAGCATCGCCCCTCCTGCCCCTGCTCCAGGGCCGCCCTTCCCTGCCCAGGGCACCACCCGCAGCGCCAGAACTGCATGGGGGAGCCTCAGCCGGAGAGCCGCAGGGTGAAGAAGGGGAGCTGTGTAGAAGCAGGTATTCTTACATCAGTCTGCTTTACCGAAAGTCCCACCCGCTGCGAGAGGAGAAAAAGAGCCCTGGGGGCGATTCGGCCACATGCTGATGCAGGCCGAGGTGCTGAGCGAGAGCGGGCCTGGGCCCGACGTGGGCGCTGGGGAGGAGGCACGCGTCCACGCTAACCCCGCCAGGGGCAGAGGGGCAAGTGGCATGCACACCTGGAACAGGACCACAAAGTTCTGTGCACCCTGCCCTCACTTTTAAAGCTTTTCCTCTGATTCTTTCCCAGTCCCAGTATCTGCAGGTACACTGGGATACACTGACAATGTTGCAGCCCC
Source organism: Anas platyrhynchos (assembly GCF_047663525.1). Taxonomy (NCBI): domain Eukaryota; kingdom Metazoa; phylum Chordata; class Aves; order Anseriformes; family Anatidae; genus Anas; species Anas platyrhynchos. The sequence continues at coordinate 17,843,481 of NC_092598.1, read as the reverse complement.
AGTGGGGTCCCCCCACAGGGTGGCCCCGAGGAGGTGCGGGTCCCTCCAGGCTGCGGTGACAAACTGAGTGTCCCCAATGAGCACAAGAGCTTGCGATGGGCAGAAACACGGCTGAAAATGGTGGAGGCACCTGGGCACCAACAGAAACTCACACGTGGAAAGGGCTGGCAAAGAGTGAGTTACTCCGTGTTGCAAGTCAAAATAAACCTGACCCTTCAGAGGGCCCCAGCCCATTACTCTTGTGCAAATTACATGTGCGTCCTCTGGTGCATACATCCACAGCCACAAACACGGAACATGAGAGGGACAGAGAAAGAGAAACCTTGCTGAACAAGGGGGTTACACACTGTAGGAATGCAGGCGTGTGTGATCTGCGTTATTTCTTTGCTCAAGGCCACCTAGCAACAGCGCATAGGTTAATCCTCCACAGACCGAGCAGACAGCATCAGCCAACAGGAAAACAAAACATCCCTGCCAGAAAAAATCAGAACAAGAATTTCCCATTTGTGAGAGGGTTGTAGAAACAGGTATACACGGCACTCCTGCAAAAGGCAGATTTCCTTGTAAATGGAGTTATTGTCCACCTCGTTATTAAAAATACAAAAAGAGCTTCACAACCTTTCCAGCACACCCCGCTGGGAGCTGCGGGAGCCCTGCCCCGCAGGGAGCTGGGGGCTGAGCCATGCCGTGCCCGAGGCTGGTTGCTGTCTCTGCTGCCGTGCCCTCTGGAGCCGTGCCCCTCTGCCAGGGCCCGCAGCACCTGCAAGGGCAGGGGCAGGTTTCCACGAGCAGCAGCTGGACGTTAACACAGGCCGATGCCTTCTTCAAGCCACCATTCACAGAGGCTTGGTCCCCCCATGGCGATCATCTTTGTATTTAAGCTCTGGGACATCGGGCCAAGCAGTTTGTCCTAGCTCAAAGGGCATCCCCACAACACCAGCACAGCACCCCGTGCTTGTCCCAGCTCCCCGCTCCCGTGCTAGCACGGGGTGCACCAAGAGCCAGCTCTCCACGGCATCACTTCGTTCCCTGTTTGATGCCTTCCCAGAGCTCTCCCCATTGACACAGGCTGGTAGCCAGCCCTGCGAACTTGTCAGTGACCGCCTTCTGTGGCCGCTCCCTTCCTGCAGCTCACCAACAGATGGTAGCAGCACCGCTGCTGTCACGCTGGTGCTGGCGGCAGGAGGGGACTGCTCCAAAACTCTCCCTGGGTGCGGAGAAGCCTCCCTCGCCTGACCCCGACCCCACACCCCCAGTGCCCCCTCGCAGACCGGAGTGTCTCCCAGCACGGTGCACTCAACGCGAGGCTCTGGCAGGAGCAGGAGCAGGAGCAGGAGCAGGGCTGCAGCTTGGTGCAGCCGGGGGGATGCTGCCGGCACCGAGGGGCTCGCTGCCTCCTCCTGCCTGGCGAGGTGTGCCCAGCGGGGTGGCACGCACCGGCTTCAGGACCTGCTCCACGGCTGCACCACAGACACACACCAGCTCTGCTGTGGGGCTTCCCCCGACTCTGCAAAGTGCTCGGGGGCTTGCAAGTGTCCCACTGCAAGGAATAACACCATTAACAGAAACGCATCTACCTCTGATTAAAACAGAGCCCGTTGTGCATGGCAGAACCGGCCACATTGCTGCTTCTCCGATCACAGGCAGGCCTTTCCTAGCGCCATGCAATTCCTCTCCAAATCGCAGCAATACAGCAGGATTCCTTGCAGCTGCTCACAAGTCTTTGGAGGCTGCCATTACACTTCACCTTTTTAATGCTTTATGTATTACAGCTTTATTTTCACCTAAGGCTGTGATCCTAAGCTTCCTCGCAGCCTTATCTACAACTCGTATTTCAAAGCTTAATTTTCCTGCCCCCAAACGTAGAATAAAATAGCTTGCAAAAACAGCTGCGAGGAAGCTGCAAGTCCTGTGCTTTCCCAGCCCATCTCCATAGGTCCTGTACAGGTGCTATTCCTCACGGAGCCAGAAACTTCCTGGAGAAGTGCTGTAGCTAGAAGATATTTCTTGACCCGGCGTAACACTCTGTCCACCCTGGCTGGTGGAGAGGTTATGAAATTTTAATTGGTCTGAGAGCAAGATATCACTATAATTGGAGCCCAAGTGTCTCTGCGAGCCCCGAGCTTGCACTTGCTGGAAATCCTCAGCCCCCGGCAGCGGCCCCAGTGCCCGACCGTGCCCGTGTGGCTGTGCAGAGGCAGCGCGTGCCCTCCCCTCTGCTTGCCTCACAGCCACCGGCTCCCTTCTGCAACAAAAGGTTTCGCAAAGGAAGGATGCTCGGGCCCCTCTGGGCTTCCACCTCCCCGCAGTGCAGCCCACAGCAGGGACAAGGGGAACGCCCCAGCCCTTGGGTGCAGACGGTGTTTGTCACCCAGGAGCGGTCGGGGCAGAGCTGGCAGTGCTCTCTTGCCCTCCGAGCTGTGGTTGTCCTCCCCGTGGTGTGCTCCCCGTATGCTCCATGGGGACACACAGCAAGCGCTGCCTCCCTCCGCCTCTGGGAGCAGGTAGGGGCTGTCGGATGGAGACAGGCACTGGAGCAATGCAGACCCAGATCCCAGCCCCGCATTACCCCACCTCCAAGCCTGCCAGCTCACCACGGAGCCCACGGCAGCCCCAGCAGGGCCACACTCCAAAGTTCATGCCCAGCTTACCCTTGCTTCCACACACAGTGCTTAAGTCTCTGCCAGGCGTGGTCAGGGAGCTTTCCACGCCTGGCACACACAAAGCAAGGTCTCCGTTTTACTAGCAAGCCCACGGTGAAGAACCGCCAGGAAAACAGGGCTACAGCACAACAGCCTGCAGGCTCACAGAGGTTGTCTCTAGCCGGAGGCCAGCACAAACCTCCCTCGCATAACCCAGGCTTACCCAAGGTGGGCCTGGAAAGTGGCTGTTGGGGAAATTTGTTCTTTAAGCCAAGGTGAGGTTCAAGAGAGCCACGCTGCCCAGCCCCAGGGGTCTCCGTAGCACAGCATCGCTGCCCGGCACGCGCTGCTCCTGGGATGGGCTCCCCATGGGGTGGCTCTGAAAACACCGCCAGGCTGTGGGGTCGCTCTTTGTTGGGAGGAGAGGAATGGTTCTGGAAATGTAATAAGGAACCAAAGATGCAGATGGACAACTTAAAGCGGCTGGGTAGAGGCATCCCAGGGCACACCTGAGCACGCTCTCTGCTGCCATTTGCTGTGTCAAAACCTCCGCACGAGTCCCTGGCCCCAGTTAACAGCAATGGTGAACCTGGGCTGGTCTGCGGGCAGGCTGTGCTGGAGCACACACAGGGACAAGCACAACATTTTACTTGGTTTATGCTCCCTCAGCACTGGGATTGCTCAACAGAAAACACAATCACAAGTAGATCAATACAGCACTCATCGAGGTGGCGCTGGGAACAGCGTGCCTGACCCCAGGGACGCCCTGTCCCACCTCGCTCCATCCCCTCCCCTCAGGCCATGCCTGCCCACCGCAGCCGGGAGGCAACAAAGCAGCCGGGACTGAAAACCCCTGGCATCGGCAGAGGGGTTTCAGCCGCACCAAGCATCTTGCAAAACACGCCGAACTCAATTACTGTAGCCTTCATGTCTGGATTCATTAAGAACCAGGCTGCTTTATGATCTTATAATCACGTTGTAGGATACTGACTGCATTAACTTCTCTCTTTTGCGAGAAAATTAATGAAAGGAAGATTCAAGTCAGTCCATATTGAGTGAGAACGGAGGGAAACCCAGACGAAGCTCGGCAGGCAGCGTGCAGGGATGGGATGGGATGGTGCGGGGCCTTCCCTGCCTGAACAACCCAGGGCTGCTGGCAGGCAGCACCAGCACCAGCCCTGCTTAGTGTAACTCCACTAGGGCCCTGCGGCTGCTTACCCACTGCAGAGCTCTGCGCGTCCCGGAGAATTAAGGGCTGAAGGGTCGTTACTGGGACAAGGAGAGCACGAACTTTTGCAAAAGGCCTCATTGATCGGCACCATGTCTTGACCTAAAAGAGAAACTCTACGGAGGCCTGATAGGAAGCTGATTCCTGCTGGGGTTTATAGCTATTAAGTACTATCATTATTGATTTCAGCTCATTATTTTCCTTTATTAAAAAAAAAAAAAAAAGGAAATACAGAGAAGTTCAATGGGTTTTCCATCAGCCTGTCTCTGGGTAAGGCTATTCATATTGCAAGGCAAAACAGAGTTGCACATGCAGATGCTATTAATACTTCCTTTCTAATTAAATTCCACAAGAAATTGTGCAGGATATTTCTGTCCCCATACTCATTCTAGTCCCATCATCTCCTGATTAACCACACTCACGCACTAGGAATTAAGGTGTGACCTCTAACTTTTTTTGAGGGAGATGTGCTGGTTTTAATATTAACAGCTCCATCCTTCCACCGTTCCTTGAGCAGGGCTGGGAGGAGAAATATAATTACACACTATGGGGGTATAATTCATGCATTACAGGTGACATGACAACGATAGGTAGCGAAACGTAACAGCACAACAGCTTGCCCGGCACTCTCATGGACTGCTGGCACCCTCCAGCCCCACCACAAACCAGCCCCGGGAGTGAGGGCAGTACCAGCACACACCCCACAGACCCCCAAAGGGCACCAGTCCGTGAGCAGGCTGCTTTGTGCACAGCCCCAGCGACTCACAGCACCCTGACACCACCACCTTGGGCTGGAAGGAACTAGGGAATGCCCTCTCCAGTGGGGCTGCGGGTCCCTCCGCAAGCTGTGCTGCTGCAGGAGGATGCTGCTGCCCACTGCAGGTGTCCTCCAGCACCGCTGGTTTCAGCACACAACCACCAGCCTGCAGCGAGCTGCCTGCTGAGCATAAGACCCTCAGTCTGCCATCACCATGCTTCTTCAAGTAGGGAAATGAAATGAACTTCAGGATAAGCTTATATTTCAATGAAACCGACCCCTCAGTCACTCCAAATAAAGAGAAGTTTGTGGTACTCCTCTCTCAGTAAGCCTCTCTGAGTGAGTGACTCTCAGTATTAAATAAAATCGCTTTCCGTGTCACCAGAACTTTCAAGTCAGACAGCAGATTGTGATTATATGGATTAGGGAAGTCACAAGTGTGCTGTGTCAGACAACACAAATACAGAAACTACAGTGAACTGGTATTGCGCCGCATGATTATAGATGGACAAAGTTTATGGAAACCTTCAAAGTTCAAAAAATAATGGACTCCCATAAAAAGTAGCACAGCTGGGGCCGAGTACAGGTTAAACATGGTGGCTTACTGCAGCTGCTGCTTTATGCAGACTTTCAGTCAGGTTTCCTTGGACCACTGGTCACTGAGGCCTGATTCGTGCTGGCCAGAGGCAGGAGGGATGGTGGCTCTTGTTCCGAGACTTCTTGGAGCGAGCTGCCTTGTGAATACGGAGAATTTCCATCATGTGAAGGGTTTCATGTAGAGGAGCAAACTAATCCTCCTCCAGGTCCATGGTGCCAGGGTGAGGATGCCCAGCTCCAATGACTGGGAGATAGGAGTCTGGCCTTGAGGAAGAACTTTGTAATTATAAGCCCTGAAACAAGCTGCCTCCAATGCCACGCCAACACTTTTTCACTTTTTTTTTTTTTTTTTTTTGCTATCAGGTGAGCAGAGAACCACCAGCAGTCTGGATGCACTGATCCCATTTCACAGCAGGAGACGGAATGAGCCATTCCTGAAATCCCTTCCCCACCCGCACTGCTGTGCTTATCTGGCCCTAAAGCTTTCCAAATCCTTTCGTGTCAAAGTTCACCAACAACTGCGTGAGCTTCAAGTGGATAATCCGCTCGGAGCTGCCAGGCCAAGCAGCCCAGTTGAGCGCGTTAAGGCTCCTTGTCCTGCGCTTGGTGCGGGCTCTCGCGCTGCCTGGCCCAGCAGGGCAGCATCACCAGGGAGGAGCCCAGAGCCCGCAGGCTTTCTGTGTCGTGGCTGGAAGGTGCAGTGCAGTGCTTCTCCCATGCTGCAGGGACTAGTCCGTATTTCCATGAGGATCCCCATGACTGAGCAGGACATCCGGAGCAACCAGAAGGGTCAGTGGCAACTGCAGGCACTGGGCTCCTCTGCACATGGAGGAGGCTCTACCTTTCCTCGTGCCAGGCCGGGAAGTTAACAGGGAACATCCTTACACACTACAGCACATCACAGCCTCCTGAAACGTAGCGAGCACAGAGGGCTCCCTGACTCCAGGAGCTCCCTGTCCCACCAAAGAGGTGCCACAGCCACGATGGTCCTGCTGCCACAGAGGGCACGCTGCTGCTGCAGCTCCTGGCACAGCATGCTGCCTCTCAGCTGCCTGCTCCATGGGCTAGCACAGGCACAAACCCATCAGGCACATCCTGCCACTTCTCACCACAATTACTCTAAAAATACACTACAGAGCTGTTCAGTGGTTTTGAGTACTTACTCCCCGTGCTTCTCTTTCCCATGGCTTTCAGAGCCCGTGGCTCACGTTACCGCTGCCCACCCGTTAGATCTCCTCCTCAGGAACACGGGTGCCCAGAGAGGAGATGGTGCAGGCCGAGCAACTACGTGAAGCAGCAGCAACAACTCGCAGCAAGTTTTCATTTTCTGCCTTCTTGAGCCACGTTTGTGGAGCGCTGACAGCCGTTTGTCAGAAGGCATTATCAGGAGGCGATACCTATGAGTGCAGCTATCGACTTGCTGCCTGGGCAAAATGTCTCCTCGCCTCCTTCCATCAGAGCTGAGCGCGGCGCGGGCACCGTCTCTGGGGAGCAATCCGAAGCAAGTTTTAAGCCAGCTGCCACCATGGCAGGAACGTTTCCCCCGCCTTTTCCCTTGTCCTCTCTGTCTGCCGCGGTCCCTGCTCGCCCCGCAACGCGGAGGTCAGCCAGACCCACGCAATTAGAGAGATTGTCTGCGGCTGACCCCGGGCCCGCCAGGCCCTTTCAAGCGCGGGCAGTCTTTATCAGCACGGCACAGAAAACACAGCAGAGCCGTGAGATAGGCGGGAGGATGAGGTTGTTAAGATGTTTTTCCCTCACTCTCTGCAAACTAAGACAGTACCTCTGCCACTTGGGTGAACTTAGGTTATTCCCACTCACATCTGGCAGCCCGTGGCTTCCTCCTTCATCTCAACTGCTGCTATTTTCGTCCTGTGATGTCTGTACTTTGGCACTATTGGGAGTGGATTGTGTGTGGATCACTAACTTTTGGACAGGTCAGCCGTCTCGGCCTGAGCACCACTAGATGGATACTAATAAGAGGAAACGAATACATCAAAGAAAAGTCTCTCTTTTTCTCCTCATATCCCTCTCGCAGGCACACCGCTTTCTTCTGCTCTTGTTGTCTCTGCCCTTTCTCGCTCTGCACTCCCGCTCTGATTTCTGCGAACGGTACTGTACCGAGGAGGGGGACAGCTGACTTTTTAGATCTGCTGGAACCACCCCAATGGGGCTGCGGAGAGCCTCCCTTCAAAAGGGAGGATGCAAAAAAAAAAAAAAAAAAAAGATAAGGGATGGGACAAAATGCAAGAGAAACATAACAAAACAGAGCCGTGGCTGCCGGGGTACGGGTGGAGGGGCTGCGGGGAGCCCTGGCAGCCCTCAGTCACTTCGGGGCACTGAACAGCCAGACACAGCTGCAGGCAGTACGTGGCTGGGCAGACTGGGCGAGCACACCGCCTGTGCTCCTTGCCTCCTTGCCCAGGGACGCGGTGCAGGAGCCCCGTTGGAGCTGAGCACGCAGTGCCTTGCTCGGCACAGCTTCAGGGGACCCAGCAGTGCAAACCTGGGAACCACGGCGGTCGCTGTAGCAGATTTTCTGAGGACATGGTCCAAGAGGATCGATTCCCCTTCACTTTGCAAGTTAGAAGCCAATATCCACCACCAGCCATGGTAGCTGGATGAGGCCGAGCACCTGCCCCCCTGCCCCTGGACCACAGACAGCTCAGCCCGGCTGGCCGCTCACCCCTCTGTGATGGTGCAGCCCTGCAGCAGCTCCGGGCATCACAGCCACACTGATCACAGCTGGACACACACAGCCCAGTGGCATTGGCACAGCTGTCTCTGGGGCCGAATTTGGGCAGAAAAGGCTTTACCCCAGTGGCAATGCCTGAAAAGGACTTGCTCCAGCCTGGCTGGCAGGCTGCTCCAAACGGCCGCAGCTGGGCTAAGACACCCCGTCCCTGGTGACGATCCATTGCAGGTGATCCGGTGCTCTGGACCTGAAGCTTTACAGTAGCCGGGTGCCAGGAGCTCTGTGGCACCATAACCATACTGGGAACCTCTCCCCAGAGCTGGCTGGTCACCCCCCTTGGACATGCATGAAGCCCAAAATTCCCCACATGGCAAAAGGGCTGCCAGGCCATGGAGCATTTGGCAAGGCGCAGGGAGCAGGGTGACAAAACGCTTATTTCCAGGGGCTGAGTCAGTCTGTGGGGTATTTAAGGACACACACACCAGCAGAGCTTCCCAAGCTGTGATCAGACACAGTGGGGAGAAGCAAACCAGGAGTGCATGGCAAATCGATGGCCTTGCAACTTGCCACTGCAGCAACGCAGCGAGGCCGGGTGTGCGGAGCAGGCTGCCTCAAGGCAGGCTGTGCAGGCACCGCATGCAGCACGCTCTTGGAAGACAGACTTTCAAAAATGGCTTTGCAGTCTGCTTTCAAGAAGTGTGAGCCTGCACTAAACTGATTGTTTGAATTACTCATCGTTTGTATTACCTTAGCAAAGGAGTGCACAGACACCGAGCTGCAGGGCCCAGCTGAGCCCTCCCCAGCTCCCCCCCTCACAGCCCCAGCTTCGCCCCGTGCTCCCAGCTCGTTCTTGTTTCCAAATGCTCACTTCAGGCAGTATTTCAAAGACTGAACACTGGTCACCTCTGTCACTATTTGTTTTTAAAACCTCACTCCGCATTTGTACATGAGGTGGTATTTTCCCTGGTGGCTGTACCAGAAAACTGTGTTACATTTAAACTCTTCCAACACAAATATTTTCTTGAATGCTTTCTGCTAGCTGAAAAATGGGGGGGGGGGGGCAAGAAGAAAACCACAAACTGCTAACAGCAGCAGGTTAGCGAGTACCTCCTGCACAGCAGGTCAGCATCCAGGAGCTCACAGCCGCCCTCCCACGGCAGACATCCCGGCCCAGCCCTCAAACACCACCCCTGCATCAGGTGGATGCCCCGAGACAGCCCCAGGAAGGCGATGCCCAGCTGCGCCAGCAGCACTCCAACATTTTCCATGCACGTGTGTGCTCCTCGTGCTCCTCCCTCGCTGCGGCAGGGAGGTTGATACCGTCCAAACACCGCTGGTGCAAGGTGAGGCAGGTGGGCACACCACCTGAGATGGTTTTGGTTCAGGTGACAAGGGCCCCTGACAAACAACCATGCCGAGTCCAACAGAGCCTGCACAGAACCCCACCAGCCCCAGCCATCCCCGCGGCCAGCTCCCAGCCACCACGGTTCCTCACCGCCTGGGCTGACGAGCTCTGGCTAATGAGAGCTTACCCAGCTCTGTGCCCCAGAGAGGAGCAGAGAGCACTTCACCTGCCAGCAGGGCCCCTCTGAGGGGACATGGGTGAGCAGGAACACCCCCCCACCCAAGGAGATACCAGCTGGGACTCGCACCCATCCCACCGACTGGCAGCTCACCATTTCCAGCGGCATCAGCTCTCCTGCGGCTGCCTGCAGCGAAGCCCCATGGCAGTGCAGCCCCCCATCAGCCCGCTCCCCAGCCACTCGCATCCCCATTAGCTGGTAATGACAAACGTTTAGAGCGCAGGCTTCCTCCCACACGCTTCCACAGGGCTTTGCGAGCTGAGCCATGGGCGCCCGCCAGGGACTGCCGCTCTCCCCGGGGCGAAGCGCCGCAGCCTCAGGGTCCCCAGGCACCGGCGCTGCCCTGGGACACGGCGCTGCCAGCTGGGGACGGGCACGGGGGTGGCACACGGGGCTGCCACACTGCACCGACGGGTGCCCAGCGGGCACAGGGTGCCCGGGACCGCCTGGCAGCGTGGGGGCTCTGCAGCCAGCCAGCAGGCAGGGCAAGGCACTGCTGCTCTCCTGATTTTGTCCTAAATGTCCGGCCATTATGCATTTGTTTTGAATTCCTGGCCACGGAGTCATTACGCATTCAGGTGGAGAGGAAAGTGAGCTCGGCGGGAGCCTGACAGTAATTCTGCATTAGTTAAGCATTAGCTGACAGATGTACAAAGCCAAACCATTACTCCTGTCACACGTTGGGCCCTGACTTTCTTTTCCCCATTGTGGTGCTCCTCCAATCAACAGCTCCGGAGCGCTGCACAAACGCCGAGACGAAAGCCTTGCAAAAGCTGTTATTGGAGGGGTTTTCAGCGGTAATTAGAGGTGAATGAAAGGGGGAAAAGGATTTTGTCTGGAACACAGTTTGGCAAAGTGTTACTGCTGCATTTATTTATTTCGGCGCTTTTCTGATAAAGCGACGTTGGGGCACAAACCTTTGCAGACACACGCGCCACTTTGAGCCGGCACGCCAGAAGCAATGCTCACAAACTTCAGATCGCTGAGTATTACTCAAACTGGAATTTATTGAAATTCAGTCCATTAGTAATGATACCAAGAAACCACACGAACTCCCTAGAAAATATGGCCTCCAAATAGCTTTTACTAAACCACTTACTACATACTAATTACTAAGTCCTATTAATGGTGAAAGAAATACACGAAGAGATGACTGGGTGCCTGCACGGAAGCAGCCAGGTCCTTAACTGCATAAAAAGATCAATGTTGTGTTTCTGCAGAGCAAACTTTAGAACATGCCACATATATGGAAAATCAATGCAAAGTACAATTCCCTACGATTACTGTTGTTGGGTGCAAAATCAAAGATCTGGGGAGCAAATAATTTGGTGGTACTTCTGTACACCTCCACCACCAGCCTGCCCGAAACCGCACAAGCCCAAACACCTCCCCGCACATCAGAAGCACGCTCAAGTCCATCTGGAAGAAATTTGCAGCACAGTTGAATCAAAGTGGGGCCTCGGACAAGGCCATCCTTCCTGCCACGTCCTACCCAATGAAATTATGTTCAGGAACCTACACAGCATGAAGTGCTGAAAGATATTGTAGGACAAAAAGAAGAACAACTCCCACCCCAACCCTCTCCTCTTGGTGCTTACCAGATGACACCCATTTTAAAAGCCTTTGCACAAGCAGATGCACAGGGAGCACAGCACCCACACTCCCTGTCTGCAGGCATATCCCCAAGAATACAGTGAGTACGGCTGAGGAAGAATCCAAATGTACCCCACGCTGGCCCAGAGCGGCAAGGGCTTTTCTGACAGGGCTTTCATCCCCCAGGGAGCCTGCCAGAGCTCAGGCGTGCAGCGATGCCTGGGCAGCCAGGTGTGCCCAACAATTCCAGTGCCACGCTGCCCATGGTGCTGCTCTCCGGCTGCTCACATCCACTGGACTTGCCAGCAGTCCACGATGCTTTTCACCCCGTGCTCGAAACCTGTGTCATTCCTTCTCTCTCCCATCTTTAACAGCTCGGACATCACCCACCTTTTAATGAGTGGCTTTAATATTTCATTGCCCCGTACTGCTTTCTGTTAAATCATCCTGTATTATTTCCTTCCCACCCATTAGAGGCTCCCCCTTACTAAATTATTAAAGCATTTATTTAGATCACAGAAGCAAAGAAATTAGATTACATTGATCCATGACAATTTGCTCCCACACCGTTTCTTCATGAAACATCCCTGCCACATTTTGTTCACATCAGGCCTGGCCACCGCACTCCTGCCACTCCTGCATCCAACATCTTCATCAGCTTTTTTTTTTCTTGCAGCATTTTTCTCAGACTTTCAGACTTTCCCCAAATAAAACTTTAGACCAAAACGAACTTAAGCCAAGAAAAGGAGGGCCAATTTTCCTGGCCTCATGGCATTAAGGAGCCTTTGGTGCCACCGGCTACCACAGCCCCGGGAGGCATCACACACTGCAGCCTCCTGCTGCCCCCAAACTGTCCCAAAGCCACGACCACCAGAGTGCTGCTCATGAAGGGGATGGAGAGAGTACTGCCGGTTTGGGGAAGAATGAATCGTGCCGTGCAGCTCTGCTTTCCCTCCCTGTTCTTTCCTCAGTCTCTTGCCAGAAGCCGCTTCGTACTGCACAGGTGGAGGCCCTGCAGAGTGCAGCATCCACTACAGCGCGCCGTCGGGGCAAGAGCTCCTAGCATCACCTACCGTAACCACCCCAATCTGAGCAAGGCTCGGATGCATTATTTCATCTTCTCTCCTCGCATTTCCCTCTTCTCCTTCCACAAGCCCCCAGCAGCAGGCTCTCACCCAGGAAACCAGGGTCCCTGCAGCCTGTCAAAGGCAGTGCGCCCTTTGCGGCGTTCCCTCTCCTGGCCTCCCCTCATCCGGCTGCGCGCAGGGAGCTGGAGGCCCAGGGGGACCCCTCCGGCCACGGGGCTCCTGCCCCTCCTGGACCCTTCCCCAGCTGCGGTCGCAGCCTCGGGACAGTGGCTGTCCCCACACAATGCCCCAAGGGCACTGGTGGTCTGCACGTAGGAAGCTTTGCTGCCTGCAGCAGCCCAGGCACCTCGCAGCATCTCCAAGTTTTACTTTAAAGCCACCTGCCCCTGGCTTCCCAAGCCCTTGCTGCCCCTTCCCGTGGAGCTGTCAAGCCTGTACCTGCACCTCCACCGACAGGCCAGGGGGAAGCAGCACGCAGGAAGGTGCGAGGACGGGTGAGCGACTCGAAAAGCCACCGGGGAGGGGGAGGTTGCCAAAGGGTTGTTTTTCCCTTATGTCACTGCGTTGGGACTCAAGACACAAAGCACGTTTTGAAGGAAAGGCTGAGCTCTGCAGGAGACAAAGACACCGAACAAAGTGTTCAGCGAGCTCCAGAGAGGTGGAGAAACACCTGATAGGAGAGGCAGGGAGCTGCAGGCACAGGCGCTAGCTGTGCCTGCTAACTAGTGGCAGCAGTAATTAATAACACCACCCCAGTTACTGCCGCGCACGTAAGCCCAGAATCACTGCGTTTTCTGCTCTGCCCCCTCATCCGGATGACTTCTGTGCAGCAGTTAACTCCTCGGAGCCCTAACCTATAGAAAAAGCATTGGAGAAACCAATGTCTCCATGGTGGCTTCAGTAAAGGCATAAGAAAAGAGTTGTTGATTCACTGGGTAAAAACCTGGAACCTGGGGCACGTCACATCCTTGTCAGCAACGGTAAGAGCTTCCCGGTTATCAGATGTCTGTCCTCTGCTGAGGTACCTGGGCACTCCCATCACCTCCAATCCTTTATGTGGGACAACATAAATCTCAAAAAACTTAGCAGCACAAGCCTTGTTTTCCCAGGCACAGCTCACTTCTGCAGCCTCTGATAGGCTGCAACATATCCCCAAATCCTCCCTGAAATATGAGCTCAAAACAGGTGATTCTGTTTTTTTCTTTGGAAACAGCACCACTAAGAACGTTCTCCTTCCTGCTAATGGAATCAAAAAAAGTCACGCAAGGCCTGTATTTTTCTCTCACTGCAGCACAGCGCTAAGTCCTCAAGCTGCTGCATCTCCCACCTGAAACACAACTCTTTGGCCTTTGTGCCCGGGCGTGCAGCAGGAGCCGGCTCCTGCCTTGAACCACGTTTGCACGTTGAGTCCTCTCAGCCAGCTGAGTTGGACAGAAAAAGCCTTTGCTATTTACTACCTCGCTGCTTCACTGATTGAAAGTTTTGCCAGAAACAGGGCTTCTATCACTCAGAAGTGCCCCATTTGTGGCACACCGGCTGCGCTGGGCTTGGCAAACCAACTCGTCCTGTCCACAGCCTGTCCCTGGATCAGACCTTTCCACCCAGTGGCAGAATTTCGGTAAGATTTAACCCACAGCAAAAGATGAAGAGGATTGAAACCTCCCTGCTTCCACAAGAAACGTGCTGCAATTTCAGCATAGCTCACCAGAGGCAGCAGATACATGTCCAAGAATTCCTACTTTCATTCATGCCATTTGTATCATATTTGTCTTGCTTCAGCACATCTAATTACATTACACAAATTACACAGTCTAGCACTCTTCCCTCCACAAGTCAGACAGAAGGCCTGAGCAGACGTGACTAAACTATTCCATAGCTGCTTTGCACTGAGCTGCGTTAGAAGTTGCTACCAAACGAAGGAAAGCAGATGTAAAGCAGTACAATGATGCTTCTGTTTGCTGTTCTGCCCATGGCAATAAAAGGCAAAGCGAGGGCACCATTTCTTCTCCCCACTCTGTTGGGCTGCAGCAGCCACCGAGCTCTCCCCTCCCGCAGCACCTTGGCATGCTCAGGTGGGAGAGCAGCTTTAGCTCTTCATTGCCCTCCGTTAGTTGTGCTTAATCCCCAAATTCTTACTGAATGGCTGCAAGTGAGAACTGTTTTTTCGTCTCCCACAGCAGCTCTCTGACCAGTGAGATGCAGCACAGCTGCCACCACAGGGCACAGCAGCTTCCCTCTCCCCAGCACTCCTCTTCCCTCCCCAGCAAAGCTCAGCAGGTGGCACAATGGATGGAACAGGCTGATACATGGCCTACAGGGCATGATGGCGGTACGCTGCAAAAAAGTTACGGGCCCAAAGTACATATTTTAAATTAGGAAGTCACTTTCTCTTGCCTTGATTACCCAAACTTCACCAGACCACAAGAACCCCTATACAGAATCACCTGAAGATCAACATCATCAATTTTTTTTTTCTTTTTCACCCCAAAACCTCAAGTTTTAAGGCAGGTGAGGGCAGCACTGGTGTTTGTCTGAGAAGTACTTCAAACCCAAGCTTTCTGTCAGAAAAGTAAATCCTTCTAAAGATGCAGAAGTATAGGATGAAAAATACAATGCATTTAAAATCTATCACCACAGGTGCCCCAAGGACAGCTAAATCAACCGCAGTACTGGCAATACGAACAGCATTCAATAATTCAAGCACCCTGGGCCATGTGTCAGCCTTAACTACACATGAAAGTTATCTTTCCTTTTTTTCACTTGATCACTAGAGCGGGTTTCTGGTTAAAATCTCATCTGATATGTTTTCTTCTTTGTAAAACATGACACAGGTCTCCAGTGACTATTACGAAACTAAGCAGCTCAGAAAATAAACAGCGTATTCTGGAAGTATGAAAAGATTGAATGAAAGCTCAAACAAATGGTGTGCTAAGAATTATTAGGTGTCCACAACATATCTTCTGCGGGCCTCTGACACAGGCCACTGCTTATGCTTACTCTCGTCTTCATGTTTAACTCATCTTCGTGTTATAAAGAATAGGAGACACCTGGTAAACTTTCAAACTTCTCCCCCCAGGTGGCTTCAGTAAGGTAACTGCATCAGAGTTGCACAACTTGTAGGGTTTCTTTGTTGTTTGTGTTTTTGGTTTTTTTTGAAAATATGGGAATCTTCAGGAACCCACAGGTGATTATAAAAGGTTGTGAAGGAAGGTAAATGGGAAGTTGAGCTCTTTTCTTCACTTTCCACAAATGAATGGCCTAACATCATTTGCACTGAGGATCTGTACACACACCTTTCATTAAATACCTCCCATTTCTGCTCTCACACACACAGTGCTGTGAATGTTAAGGACAATTTGCCTTTTAGCCTGTTTGTGCTGATTACCTGATTTAGAAATGAACATACATTACTTAGCCAAGCATCCCATTTAAAAGTCAAACTAACATTTTTGTCTATAAGAAAGTTTGAGAGCCCTTTTGAGAGTTTGCAAATAGGAGACCAATGAAAGAATCTGAGCTCCCCTAAGCTGCTCAGAAATCTCTTTAGGAAAAGAAGCTCCAAGTTCACACCCTTTAGCTGACAAGTCCTACAAAAGGCCGGGGCACTTTTTTTGTCATGTTTTCTTGGGGGTGGGGAGAGAGTCAGGTAATGTTTGGGTTTTGTGTGTGTGTTCTCCTATTTTCAAGTTTCAAATACAATTTCTTCTGTGCTCAGGCATGCAGAGTTTAGAACTTGTTCCATTCCCTCTAATTTCACGTCAGGAAAGCTGATAACTTAAACCTAATTCTCTTGAAAAGCCAGCCTCCAAAGACGTGTCCCTCTTATCTCCAAATGCAGATGAAAACTGGTTTTGCTTTGATTAGTTTCCTTAAATGTCATTACCATGCTTCAGCTCAGAGGCTCAGAATGACTCCTAAACCAGCCATGTCACACCATTTTTCACTTTATTTTACTCTCATCTCCATTCCTTACAGAACACAAGTATGCACCACTTTCACCCTCTGTTCTCTGAGGATGTTTAGGTTAGCCTCTCCTCCTTGCACAGAGGGATCGGGGTTTTTGTGCCCATGTCCCAGCCCTCCACCCAAGGCAGGGCTCTCATTGTGGGGCCAGGGAAGACCAGTCCTGATCAACTCCAGGCACAACAAAGCAGCACTCAGCATCTCAGTCCCTGCCTGCCAGAAGAGATTTTACACTAGGACAGAGAACTCTTTAGTAAAGCTAACCTCAAAACCTCAACCTCAAGTGTTAAAAAAAAGAAAAAAGAAAAAAGAAAAAACTTAAATGATACAAGTTATTACATTTAATCCCTTTGGGGGAAGTGGGGAATGATTTTGTGATTAAGGACCTACTATGGGGCTCAGGAGAATTAGTTCAATTCCAGGCTCTGAAACAAGCTCCCAGATCCCCATGGGAAAGCCTCCTGCACTCTCCTGCTCGTATGGACACCGGCAGGGTAATTTGTAAGTGCTCACAGTCCTCAGACGATGTAGTACCAACAGCTAAATAAACTCCTGGGTAGGTGGGCTATAATAATTCTGAGGTTAGCTAGCTACCCAAAGAGGACACTGCCATTAGACTACCACACTGCCACAGAAGCCATATTTACATATTTAAAAACCAATATTAGAGGGAGCCTTGACAAAGAATAAGATATATGCTTACACACTCTTGGGTTGACAGCTAGTTCCTGATGGTTTTAGCTAACCCATTCAATGAGCAAAAAAAGCTGCAAGACAAAAATAAACTGGCAGGCCTTGCAGAAAGACACCACTTCATTCTCAAGCAGAGGGCTATTTTCCACAGCTTGCACTGCAGGGAAATTTTGCTCAATTAAAATCTGTATTGGTATTGTTTCTCAGCAAAATTAAATTTATGAATTGATTTAATTCATATAATGAGCAAATTCAATAATGAAAACTCATCTGTCAGCATACATTATGATAGAGCAAATCAAGCAAGCACCATCAGAAAAATGTAACACTGAAGTCACCGTGTAACCTTCTAGATGGTGAAGTGCTACAGAAAACACAGTGGAAAAAGCATTATCCTGTTTTGCAAAAACAACAAAAAAAAACATTACTCTGATATACAGATAAGCACACATATTAGTCAGTTCTTCACTATTCACTATAAGCAGAAATTTGTTATTTTGAGAACTACCAAGAAAAGTTATTATGGTTGCAAGTAATATCTGTGATGTATTTAGTGCAATTACAGAAGTTATTTTTGGTTACTGAATGTACAATTTTTTCTATGCAAGTAAATTTTCTCTTTCAGAAGTTAGAAACATCCATATAGTGCTTCATGGTGACTGTTACTGGTGTTGTTTCCTTACATACAAACTGTAGTCAATAATTTAATCTGGTTATTAAAAACTCTTGGAGAGTAGCTGCTGTTTATTTTTCATGTATTAAATCCAAGTATACTTGATGTTTCAGTAGAATGGCTGTTAAATATCTTTTAAACCTGGTGTCTGACTGGCTTGTAGGTAACCACATATTAAGGTGATTCCTCACATAACTAAATGGCTTTATTAACTACAGTTATTTCAATATTTTCCTTATTTTTTTTCCACTGTTACAACTTCAAGTTACAATGGAAGTAAAAAGAAATGAAAACACAACAAATCATTTTCAAGCAAATTAAAGACATGAATTTAAAACTTTTTCAAAGCTGTTAGTTATGTGAGAGAGCAACACCAGAAATTTCAGTTGAGGCTAAAGTCAGTCCTTTCATCTTCATCTCTCTCTAAGAAAATACAACAATAAAAAAAAAAAAAAAGATCAACCTCACACATTCAAAGAAATTCCATCCATGCTCTACTATATCCTGCAAACAACATCTGACTGGGCCTGCACATCTGAACTTGAATAGAGTCAGATGAAGTTCAACCACTAAATGAAACTGATGGCAACTACCTAAGGCAGGCAACCATATCTTGTGACTGTTTAACAGCTTCCATTTTAAAATTATGTAGCTATGACACTGACACTCATGAACAATGGTTTTAATGAAAAAGCCTTCTTCAATTTTCAGAAATGGTCATGGGATGGAGTGCAACAGAAGGTGAATGTACTCACAGTAACCGGACTTCCACTGTGGCCAGTTGTGTCAGTAGTATCTTCTTAGTTAAGTAAAGACTTGAGTTTAGCTTCCTGTTGGTGCTGCACTGGTTTAACGTTAATACCTGTGAAAAAGTAAAAACAAATACTGTGAGACAGTTTGTGGTTTATTTATCTGGTCACCTTCCCCACATCTATTTTTATCTGAAAATCAACTCCCTCTTCAATCAGTGAAAGGCTAATTGACATTTCCGTTTTACTGTAGTATCAAAACTAATGACTTGCTATAAACTTTTGATTGTTTCAAGTCCCCAAATACATAATCTAACATTGAACCGCTCATTTTGATACAAAAAGCAGTCCAATATTTCTTTAAGTATTCTGCATACACGAGTAAGCTGAGGGCCCACTGCAAAGATAATATTCTCCTCCAGCTAATATTGTCTAATTCTAACGTAAGTCTTCATTACAAATTAAACCAAGTATTTATTATTTTACCTACAACGGACATGGAAAAAAGTTGTTTTCTTTAGAAACTTTTACATATAATTAACTTTTACTATCATTTTTCTTTTCCGTTTTCTCTTTTCTAGGTTTGAGTAAAACTAGCTTCTTAACTATTCCTCATAGGGCAGTTAAAAAAAAAAAAGGCTGTGGAGAAGGGCACCCAGCCAGCTATGCTCATCTCAAACTGTTATGTACCAAGCTGGAAACTGAGCTCTTGTATTGACACTCCTATCTACACACGACAGAACGAGATGCTCTTTTTTTTTTTTTTTTTTTTTTTTTTACAGCAGCAGCATTACATCAGTTCATTCACATCTCATCTTCTATGTAAATATATTGCCCATGTTCACCCTTCTGGGTATACAAAATTGCTATTGAGATTTTACAATTCCTTAGCTCAGATGTTCAACAAGGTGTGTTGTTTGTTTGTTTGTTTTAATTCTGTTCTCACAAACTGACAGTGTCAGGACTAAGTACGCTCTCTATTTCATCCCATCACACGTACTGAAAACACCAAGCAGTACCTTATTTTCAGCTAGGCCTCTAAGGGTCCTTTCAGCAATGCCCTAAGAGTTTGATTGCAAACGAGTGACAGCTACAGTCTTAGAAGGACTCCAAGCTATTAGACCTTACCTATCAGAACAGACTTATCTACTCTACCCCCTACTTGCTCCTGTAGGTCTCTGACAACCCAACATGACATCCTTCCCGTGAGGCACTGCAGGGATAAGTTCCTACTGCACATTCTCATGATTATTAACCTTTTCTTGAGACTCTGCTGACACAACGCCAGTTGATCAGCAGTCAAGCCATACTCTTGAAAGACTCAACCCATACCAAGAGGAAGAGCTTTGAAGAAAAAGAGAAAAAACAATTCCTCTAATGATCTTCTGCTCTTCTGAGAACCCCTTTCAGTTTCTGTCAGCTCACAGCTACTGTGCACTCAGGTAGCTCCATTGCACCACATGCCTAATAAGCTGTAAAAACATCCACTTCTATTTCATGACCAGAGAATAGTACCAGTGTATTTTTCTATATTCTAATAGTAAAAGCTACACAGACATCTGAGGTAAACATCCTGGTTATTAAGAAAAAAGCCAAAGAAATCCACTGAGCTTGAAATAATTACAAACTGCTTTCTAAAACATTCAATACAGAAACAGTATCCTTTGAGCTGAGAGTGGCTTAAAGAAGGCAGGCCACTGCTTTCAATGTTATTGAAATTAAGTTCTTTAACCAGAAAGGATGAACAGCTGTCAGCATCAGGAAGGTCTGAGCTAGACGTGATGCATGGCTATCAGCACAAATAGCCACAGAGGCGGTGTCAGCACAAGGCCAGGTTTCTCCAAGCAGAGCCCATTCTGCAGGTGGATGTGGAGAATATCCCAGAGGCTCAAACCCCCTAGCAGGTGCTAAAAGAGGTGGAGGTTTACCCTCCACATCTGAGGGTCCCATTTGGAAAATGGTTTTGTTTTTTTTTTTTTAAAAAGTGCTCTTACCTATGAGTACATGAAAACACTGGGCTTAAGCAAGGCCCGCTACCTGCCTGAAGCATACAGAAACCAGCACGGCAGATGAAGCAGCTTCACCACACACCAAGTGATGAATGCCATAGCTGTTTTCATTCACAGTGTCCTACTTTAAAAGATGTACAACCACTGAGCTGCAACAAAGCCTTCCTGGATGTATTTAACAACGCAGAGCTCACTGGCCTCCAGTGTTACTAAACTTAGCATGAGCTACTACAAAGCAAATCTTTCCCCGATACTAATGTTAACCTTGCACACACAAGTTAAAACACAGACTGACAAATTAAATACAATTGTCACAGAAAGTTAAAGCCAGATTCTATTTCTGACTGATGGTTCATGACAAACATTTTAGATGACATCCAAGGCTTGTTCTAAGCAAGCTTTTAATCCATGACCATAATGTAGGTCACGAATCTCAGTTCAGTTTGTGCCTAGTGTTCATGCCAAGGAACCAGACTCAGCACTAACACCAACAGCTGTCAAGAGTGTACATGCAGCTTCCTTCTACACTACCATTTGATAAAAGAAAATAGTCCAATTAAGCAGATTTCACACTTTTTAAAAATCAATTTGCCTATTTGTTTCAATCATGAAAGCGGTATTTAATTGACGAAGCACCATACCCTAATCCTACGCATCTAGGAATATTCATGCTTAAAACCTGAACCGCCCTCACTGTTTCTGCCACCCTTTTGGTTTTCAATGAGCTTCAATAACTCAAAAGAATTGCAACCAACTTGGTAACTAAAAAAGAAAGCTTTGTGGAACGGGAAAGTTCACAACGGGGGAAGAAAAAAAGCCTTTCTAAAATAGCCAGGTGTTCACCTCAACCCGTACCAACTTCAAACAGATGCAAGGACAGTAGTTGAATCCGATTTCAGACTAAGGACATAAAAGATAAGCTTTATATTCCTACGCTTTTATAATGTTGGAACGAATTCATTTTTAGATAAAGAATAGTATACTCCCCTACTCTCCTATCCTTTCACATAAAGTTTGCTCTGAAAATACCATTGCTGAGTTCCAGTCTTTCAACTGTTATTTGATCACTGCTAAATATTTGCAAGCTCAGATTTTTTCAAGTCCCACCTACCTACTTGATGTAATTCACATAGTATCTACTATGTATTGTTCTACTTTTACGAGCAAACATACTGTGGCAAGCAACAAAGTCAGATGTGAAAACAGAACAAAATACTTTGAAATGGTGTTGGAAGACCACCCCCTAACGGCCTATTGCCCAGTAGTGCAGGTTTAACCTGAGGAAAGGGTGACTGGCCTAAGAGAACTTTCCTGCTTGGCAGTGGAAGAGATGGGAGTTTGTTTAAGTTGATGATTGTGTCATCAACTTCAGCTGAAGGATCAGTTTGTTCAACACAGCCTAGTTTAAATGAAGAGGAAAGAAATTCTTCATAATACATTAACAGCGCAAGTAGAAACTTGTAAGAATCTCACTATTCCCTTGTCACAAGGGGATCCAAGATGTTTCCATAGAATAGCTCCTAAGATAAAAATAGCACAGATGTTTTAAGTCTCTAATTTATGGGTGATGTAGCTGGGTTCATTTTTATCTTTTAGAGATGTTCTGCTGGATTTTAAACTTCTGTCAATAAAATATATACAACATTAAATTATCAAACTCTTAAATCAAGAGTTGCTTAACAGATTGCTGGACATCACCAGCTTAAAGGCATTTATGTGCACGCGGTGTTAAACACAACAGCAGTAGCAGATGATCAAATACTTGTAACCATGCCCTGTGAAAGAGTAATTGCCAGCTATGGTGTCTGTGTATGTCCTTATAGTGTTTCCGGATATGTGAAGAAACATAAACATCCTACTTCAGGATGTACATGCCCACGAATATACACACTGGCATTTTATACATATGCTTTTGATCTTTACTGCTCTCCTTTATTTACAGATTACTGACATGGAATGTACCCAGGCTTTCTTTATATCAGATTTAAAAGAAGCTTGAAGTGGTATTTTGGGGAAAAAAAAAGTGAGTACTTTCAATCTTACCTTTCCTGGTCTTCGCATAGTCACTTACTGAGCTCAGCTCTCCAAGAAAGATTCAGGTATCTTTCCTCATTTAACAGAAAAACATCTAATGCCCAGAAGCATGCTAACTCTCACACAGCTCCTGTGCTAGATAGTCATCCACCAGATCAGCTGCCTTATGTGAGATCTTGGTATACTCCTGTTGCTCACGCTCAGCAAATATATTCCCAAGTGCTTTAACTACGATAGCCAGTGCATTTTCCACAGGCATATTATGATTTACTGCAGAGAAGAGAGCATGCTGGCTTTATCAAGCTTATGTTTTCATCTACTTCACACATTTGCAAAAAGATAGAAAAATATAGCTGTTAAGTCTGTGTGTTGTAAAACGGAGTGAGATTTTTTTAAACCTCCAGTTCAGCACTGACATAACCAGCCTGTAGCTGCACAGGTATATAAACTTCATGGGAAATATATATGAAAAGTTGTATTTTCTCCTTCCCACTGTCAAAACATTACTGGCCACTCATGATCTAAAGTTAAATTTAAGATAGATTTCCAATTCCATACAGACTTTCACAAATGCCTAAACTTGAAATAGAAATAGTATTATCACAGATTTTTCTTAAACTCAGAATATTTTTCCCTAACTGTAGAACAGGGCAGTTACTTTCCATTCAAGAGAAAATGCATTTTTACTACTGTGATCTTGATTCTAAAAATGATGCAAAATTTAAATCTACAATAGAGTTCTAAAACAGACAAAAAAATTTTTTTGATTAATTTACATAGAATCAATGCAAGAAAGAAATTTCAATTAATTTCTATGCAACTTCCTACCATTACTTACTCTATCTGACATACTGACTACATCATGTTGCACGCATGTCATGCCATTTAGGAAGAAGGAAACGAGGACAGATGTTTAATCACTCCATGTATTATGAATTATTAGAAATTAATTCAGTGAACTATTTCAAAGCTGTCTCATTTTAACTAGGTCAAATTTTGTTACTAAGTGTAGTGAATCAGTGTTTAAAATTTTAATGGGTTGAAAGAAATTTAAAGTGCAGTTCTGAATGGGGACTACTTTAAGCGACATCTCTAAACCAAGCTAAACTTAGTTTTGATAGAACCTTGAAGAATGATTACAAATGAAAGGGATATTTTTGACTTTTCAAAAATATAAATGCATCATTTTTAACTTCTTGGAATGCTTGTGTGAAACCTCACTTGTGTATTACTTCCACCACAAGACCACATTATTGTACCTGATTGCCTATGCCTCTAGCATATTCCCCTGAAGAAAATCTTAAATAATAAAAAAATGCTTCAAGGTGGCCTTTAATTCTTAATATTTTGTTGTTGTTGTTCTAAGTCTGATTTTAATCCAATAAATCACTGAATGTGTTTGGGTTTTGTTTGTTTGTTTAAGAACCTATACATGTTCCTCATTGTTGTCATACTCAAAAGCCCAGGAGAGGCATAAGAAATTTTATTACCAATTTGAAATATTTAGGACATTCAGAAACATCAAATAAGCATGCTCTTCAAGTATTATCTACATATTTGCAAGATTACACCTTTCTAAATTGGGTTAACACTTACCTATGTAGCTATCGTTTCTGTAACAGAATTAGCTGAAAGATTGTAACAGAAACTACTTTTGCTCCTTGCTGATGGCAACAATGACACAGTCAGGTCTCTCTCCATCATATTCTTGCTGCATCTGTTGGTAAAACTGCAGGTATAGCTTCTCTTTACAATCATCCCTGCTGCAGTCATCATCTGCAACCAAGTGAAAAATCAATTAAGCAACAGCAGACTGCAAAACCATGTTAGAACATCACTATTTTGCCATTCAATACTGCCAAAAATATGATAAAAAATAGTTCTTTGAAGTGTGGGTTTTGTTCCCCTCCCCTTTCCCTTTTTTCCCTGAGGGAATTTGTTACAGACATGCAAGAAGGCACAAGAAACACGGTTAAAGTTGGTTGCAGAGTTCTGAGAATTAAACTCTTGGGAACCGACCATTCATCTATTCATCTATTCCAACCCACAGAGGATTATTTTTGTCCCATTCTCTCCCCAACTTGGTTCCAGTATGATGCTGAGACTCAAATCTTACTCCAGGGGGAGGCAGAAAGAGACTAAGAAAAGAAACCATTTGCCCAGTTCGTCCTGCTGAAGATAAGACGTGATAACGGCACCAATTACAGAACCTGGTCCCTGCAACTCACACAAACTCACAGTAACTCCAATTTTGATTTTGCATAACCACTTCGTCGCTTCTTTCTCCACTATTCTGTGTGTTCTTCTATTCCTAGGATCTCCAGTTATCTCCTCTGGATACCTTTAACATAAGTACTCTGGGAGGAGTATGAGGAAACAAAGCATCCTTTCGTTACATATAGACCAGGCTAATAAAATGATGTTTTAGAAATCTATTTTGTGCCTTCCTCAAAGGGTAAAAGGCACATAAGTCTGTCACAGTGTTTTAACTCAGGATTTTAAATGCTTTACCCTTTCTTTAGAGGATAACTTTCAACATTGGAACACTTCTCCTGGCTTACAGAATCCAAAGACTCTGTTAAAATTAGAAGATTTAAAACAAGCAGAATAGTCATTAGCTGCACTTCAAGAGAAAATATTTTGGTGAGGGAGACTGCTCCAATACATTTCACACATCAGGCATCGGTGGACTACCCTGTTAAGCTGCTAGAGGGAGTACATGTCTTAGTACGGTCCTTTTGATCTTGAAAATAAAGTACCCTATTTTGAAAACCATTATTGTACTTCAGACCATAAGTGAACTAAAATGCTTTGGTAAACAGACAAGATGAAGAATGGACAAAATACAGCTTTATATTATATTCCAATTTTTTACATTTTGTATTTCTATCCTGTAGATTGGACAATGAAGAGCAGTAATTGATAGTTATTTGTCCATAGTGTTACAGAATGTAATAGTCAAAAATTGAACAGGTATTTAATTTCCTATGGCTATTCTTTCCTTTAAAGTTAAATTTTGAATGACAGCTTGATTCAAGAAAACCCATGTAAAGATGTAAAGTCACAAGAAAAATACTTTTCATCACAGGTTAGAGTTCAAGTTGCAAATGGAAGGCCAACCTGTTAAAAATCAGGTCAAATGCAAGTTAGTTTTGTACTCGGTACAATAATATTCCTGTCAAGCTGTGCATCTCTCATATATTCTTTTAAGTAACTCCCTAGTAGTTCATTAAAAAAGCCTCATTGTTACCTTCCTACAAGAGTCACTATAGCCACAAATGCTCTTAAAGGACCACACCATTTAATCCCATTCCAACATTCTTCTAAACTGTGTGAATATCAAACTAATCACATGAAATTTACTCATAATTACAGCCTAATCTGAGTTAGAAGGGGTGAGAACCTTGAGCATTTTTCTTCAAACTTGTTTAAGCATAAGCTATGAAACCCAGGAAGTTAGAAAATACTAATTTCCAGTCAGTTTGATTATGCTGTTTTCCATACAGCTAGATTTTGAATTTTAAGTTGAGAGTCAGTTTCCCTGACCACTTACGGAAATAAAAAAAATCATTTAAGGAAATGGGCAACTAAAATTACAAAATCCTCAACAACTGCAGGATGATTCCAGAATAGATAGAGAATGCACGTTTTAAAAAAGGAACAGGGAAAAAAAAAAAAAAAGCCATGTTTGCTCCGGAAACAAATCATAACATGGAATAATATAAGCATTTTAAAAAATTAGGTATCTAGAATCAAGCTTGTACACCACAGAAGCTGGCAATTCAAATCACTACAAAAGCTCAAAAGCACCATCAAGACCAGCTGGAGAACAGTCACGCTTTGCCCTCAAACTTAATGAGAACTCAGCAGCCAGGCACCCGTAAGAGACAGTCGGTGCCCTGGAATTCAGCCTCTGAAGAGCAGAGCCTGGAACTTGATAGGCTTCAAGGGACAAAACGTTTCCTTCCCTGCTTATTTCACCTTATTTTATACTCCCAGATGAGTACTACAATTAATATAGGTTTATTAATTAATAAACTCTAAGGAGAAGTGAAAAGGTCGTGTTTCCCCAAACTACTGAATGCCTTATGACACACTGTAAGGTAGCTCAGTCTGTTCCTCCTGAAGTTGTTTAACAAAAGTCTAAAGAACAGTACACTGACATCAATCATTGCAAAAGAATGCAACCCCAAGGGGACGTTTAAACCAAGAATGCTGCTTACACAGTATCTTTCCAAAGTTTTTGCTTTTATTTTCCCTTGAGTAAAGAGGTGCTGAACAGTTTATGAGAGAAAGCACCTTTATTAAGCATCAGCAACCTGAAGGATCTCAAGTGACTGTTGCTGTTTCCCTTTATTTGCTTCCCAAAAGAAGATGTGGCACTTGCACATCATTTGTGTGCTCTAAATTAAGGATGTTTTTTGAATTAGTGTCTATGCTTGACCTAACTGAAAAGCTGCTTTCTTAACTTGCCATAAGACCCCAAATTGTACATACGGACTTATTTCAGCCCGTACCACGAGACGTTGTCCACAAGCACAGCCTTGTGTAGAAAAAAAAAAAAGTATCTTTTTTCGTCTTTTCATGTTTACATTGCAGTAGCTATGAGAATTCTCCAAAACAGAGCTGGGACATGCTGTGCTCTGTTTGTACTAACTGTTGGACTTCCCAAAGAGCCCATGTCCTAGGACATGTGACATACAGAGTATGGTGGAGATGATCTAATGCATGTCTTAACACAACCAAATGTGGTGGTGGTGGTGGTGGGTTTTGTTGGTGTTGTTTGTTTTTTAAAAAAAGGTTTGATAACTTAACTGAACACAAATAATTAAAGGCAAAGAATCTATCCAGTTTCCATTTCCATCTAGGAACATTATATCCTAATAAAACAAGATGTTTAAGCAAAAGCCTCAAAAGAGATCATCTCCCACTTCTCATCTATAACTGCAAATTGATAGAGAAGAGCAATTGAAGTTCACTTTACAGAGCAACCATCACATTCTTCCAGAACATGCTCTTTTGGAAGCAGGTAAGGGAAAGAACAACGCAAGAGACCATGAACAATAACCAGACTTGTATGGTTTTGGTTATTTTGTTTGTTTTTGCTTTTAATAGACAGAACCTATGCTCAGAATGAATCCATTTTGCCAAAGTAGTTCAGACATTAGGAGTACAGGACAAGCAGATGGCTGAATGCAAACAACCCTCAAAGCAGCTGCTACAAATAGGATCTCAAGCTGAATAAAAAAGTTCCCCCAAATGTAGTTGGGAAACGGTAAGCAGTACGGCATACCCCAGCAAACCCCCAGGGTGTAGGGCTCAGCATTTCAAAAGCTAACAAACTTCCTACTCACGAGCCTAGCACAAGGCAGACTACACACAGCCGAGCTCAAGCAAGTGATCAGGTGCCAGCGCTCAGGGTGCTGTCAGCCATATGAACACAGCTGAAACTGCACCGCTGCCTGTCCTGTGGTGCTCCGCACCCACCACAGCTGCTCTTAATACCTTTGGGCTACACTGCTCAGTGGCAGCTGCCAGCTGGGGAGGGAGATGAGGACACAGCTACCCACAGGGAACCATCAGGCAGATGGGAACAACAGCCTCACCACCTCACAGCAGGCTGGTCTTCCAAGAGCAAGAGCATGAAACTTCTGCACCCAAAAGGCAAGCATCTACTTCTACTTTCAATCCCAGATTCCCCACTTCATTAACAATGGTTTGGTTTTCCTATGAGCCATTGTTGTTATGGTGCAGTATCTTGGCCATAAATCTAAGGTTGTTAAATGCATTACCCTTATTCTAAACACACCCTTCAAAGCTGAAAGTCAATAAAAACCTAACTTTGCCACTTGGTATTACATGTGGAACAACGTTTGAAGAACTAAAGTACTCCTCAAAACAAGGAAAAAGCAGATAAATGCAAGGCTTCCCTTTCAGGTAGGATTTTTTGGTTTGTTTTTTGAAAACCAAATACAAAACCATGGGAGATCATGATCAATAAGAGACTGAAAAAATACCACTTGGGAACTAAATGGGGAGGACTAGGAACTGGAAAAGTTGAATACATGCTATTCAGGAGTGAACAGACATTCCATTATGGTACAAAAACATGACAAAAAAGCAAACAAGAAGTTGCTGAGGGAGTTTTTTCCAACTGGATGTTATATGTCTAATAGCCAAAGATCCATGTTTTTCATAAACTCTTTCATATCAGCAATTCTGTTACGTATTATTTACTCCAGAAGACATGGAATCCACATGGGTCTGTGACTGGGCTGAAAATCAAGAAACTTTGGGGATTAAATATTGAAGACAAACAGCAACAAAGAGCCACCATAGTTTAATTAAACACTGTGCTAATCAGAGCACAGAACTTGTGCAAAAGCAAGAACACGCTTTTAGACAGCTATAATATGTGTTAAGAGGAATGATAAACTTAAAAGTTTTCTTGGATGTAAGAAGCCTGATTTCTGACACACTATAGGGGATAAGAAAGGGAGTTTTATCTCTACTGTCCTAATTACCTAAAAGTACATAAAAACCTTACACACCTCTGTTCCAGAAAAAAAGAGTGGAAGATCAATTAGCTTTATAGGCAACTGAAATTCAAGCACTGTTTAGTATCTCAAACCAAAATTTATCTTGTGCGCAATGTGGCAGAACAAGTCTCAAACAACAATTCTAAGAATAATAATAAAAAAATCAATCTTCTATTATATCAAGACACATGCATTTTCATAACACACATGTATTGAGTGATTCATGTAGATTTTGCTTACGTGTTCAAAGGGCCTTCTCTTTTCTACTGGATGTGCTGCTACTTGATAAAGCTGTTCTTCCAGGAAAAACTTCAAAATGTTTTCTAGAAGCCCACTGGGGAAAAAAAAAATATTCCAATCAGATTTTTTCTTTGGCCAAAACAAGAAATAATGAATATGGATTTCCTTATAAAAAAAGTAGTTCTGTGGAAAAAATAACACTTCTCATGGAAAATGACATGGAAGGAAGGGAAAAAAAAAAAAAAAGACAGATTAATGATAAGATTTTAAGCTTCCAAAAATCTAATTACAGAACGAATATAAAGCACTATCCTCCTATCGCTAAATGTAAATTAGGGTAATAATCACCAAGTTTGGGAGGTAGTTACTACGATAAACTGATTTATGAAAATACAGGATGAATAAATTCAAGAAGACTGAGTTTTAACATCCTCAAGTGTTAACATAGTATCTCTGAAATCACATGTTGCCTCAAAAGGGAGGGACTGTTAAGAGAAAAATGAGCAGGAAAAGGGACTGTGTAGAGGAAAATGTGCAGGAGAAGGCTGGAAATGCACGCAAAGTAAGAAACAAGTGACCCATCCTAATTATCTCTGATAGCAGATGCTGCTAACAGATGCTCTCACATTATGCTCGAAGTACAGCTGTGAGAACCAGAAATAGATACCAAAGATGCTAAACTCAAAAAGATGCATCCCTTGCACCTCAAAAAGAGATACTTAAAATATTATTCCAGACTGACAAAGCACATTTCTTCCAAGTGCCTCTGCATTATGAAGCAATCCAAATGTATACTAAACCCTTTGCTCAAGGAGTTAATATTAAGGCTTTGCAGGTGTCAGCAAGAAAAACATCAAGACTTATTAACAGACGCACAACCCTAAGAAATGGTTTATTCGAGCCTTATTCGTAGTATAACAACACCTACTGTTTGGTCTCATTTACCTTAGCTAGACTCCAGTCAGTGGAATTGTACAGAAGAGAGTAAGCTACTTGGAAAAATCAGGGTGATGTAAGCATTTTGAACCACCCAAGAAGTTTTAATATTAAAAATAAAGGAATTGCAATTGACTTCAGTTATCTCAAGGGGGCATGGATCTCATTGCTCTTGGAACTGCTTCCCCCAGAATAGGTTCGGCATTTGCGTCACAAATCATGAAAGCTTAACAAAATCAGATATAAAATATCTGTATCTCTTCCGAAGTAAATAGCTGGAGCAAAATGAAAGAGAACAGCAGATCTGTACATGAACAAGCTTTCAGAAGTATAAATAGCCTGGTGCAAATCAGAACTTTCTGATACTTTCAGGATGCTAGAAATTGTGAAGGATTTCTCCAAGCACACCATTATCCAGAGTAGCACCAAACTTTTTGGTGTCTGATGAATGTAAGTGTCTGCAAGATTATAGTGCCTCATGTCCTCTAGCCAGAAAGCACGTTGGAGGAGGAGAGCTCTCAGCCTTCCTTCCTGAAACTGTTCCATATTTCAGTGAAGGTCTTAGAAGACAAAGATCTACATGGACAAAGACAAATCATAACTTGCATAGTGCCAGGATTTGGGCACTGCTTTCAGTGCTTCAAGGACTTGTTACACACCTTACTTGAAACAACCACCTCACAAAATGCATAAATATTCTTCAACAAGCACAAGATCTCTTCTGCCCCCTGTAAAATGCAGTGCTGCAACTTCCCACAGCAAGCAGTCAGTAATTACACCCCAACTGACTGCAGCCTTGAGCCGTTACACTCAGAACAAACTGCTGCTTCGACTTTTCTTTGGAATCTGTGGAAAGATCCAAGACTATTAATTCAACAGCAGTCATTCTTTAGTAATAAATAGTAATAATTCTGCATTGCAATTATTACTGTATTGTGTGGTGTTTCACTGCCTAGCCCTGTAAAACAACCACAGTCCTTTTTTTTTGTCCTTTATTTCAGATTCCCCCAGTAAGTTCGGAACAGCCCTACAGCCGGTCCTACCTCCCTGACTATTCCTACAAATGCTGTTATGAGCAGAACAGATGGGAGTAGCACAGTGTCAGTTATCTCTACAGAATGCACCATGGAGAAGCATTTGCATGCACAAGCATCACACTTTTTTTTTCCCTCCTGCATTCAATACCCATTGCCATCAGCATTCAGGAAGAAGAGACGCAAGCCCAGTGATTTGGTATCTTCTACAGGGAGCATAATCCTGTAGCTGTGTAAATCAGCTGAAAAAAAAACAGCCCGGACACTAACTCCTGGCCTCGGCAGGACTTGCACCAACGCCTCCTGCCCCCAAAGCACCACCAGAGCCCCTACACTGTGGCACCTCGGTGGCTGCTGATGCCAGCTCCCCGGCCAGCCCAGTCCCACTGCCGCAGAGCCCCGTGAGCCCAGCAGCCTCCCTGATGGGGTGGGTGTGTGCCTGGCTCCCCTCACGTCCCCCTTCCTGCCAAACCCCAGCTACACGGCCTGCAAGTGGGAATTGCGCTGCCGGGGAACTGCTCCTAGGGTGGATTCTGTAGTGTGAGGCTTCCGAGCAAAGCTTAACAAACACAGAACTGATTTGTTAATAAATAAAGAAAACTATGAGCTTACTATAGCTTGCTTTGGTCAAATCTGATGGCATTTGATGGTCACCTCCCTAAGCGAAACAAGCACTGCGCTGAGATGCCAGTGAAACATCTGCCTGTGCTGAGGTGGGGGCTGTCGGGTGATGACGAGTGGGCTCTGCTCGATGAACACAAACCGTGCACAGCACAGGGGGAGCTCCCTGGGGCCAGGTCCAAATCTGCCTGCTCCGTGTGCTCCTGGAGGGGAGCCTGGGGTGCGCGCACGTCCAGCCCCCAGCGCCAGCTGGTTAACAGCCATGGGCAGCGAGCCGAGCCGGGCCTCCAACGCCCGACACCTAAAAGCCGGGGCCGCGGGCACAGCGCTCTGTAACGCGGGGCGCTGTCACCGGGGGGAGCTGGCGGCCTGGGTACCCCAGCGCCCCGCCAGGGCAGCGGGAGGCGGCAGGGACCCGGGGCTCAGGGCTGGGAACTGTGCACGGGGCGCCGCCAGGCGCTGCTCTGGGGCACCCGCCCGCTGTGGCAGCGGCCCCACGCAGCGCCACAGGGCCCGGGGCCGGGCCGCAGGCACCGCTGAGGGGCCGCATCCCGGGGCCGGGCGCTCTGAGGCGCCGCCGCCGCGCGGAGCTCCTCGCCCCGCCGCAGCCTCCTCCGACTGACCCAGCCCCGCCCCCAGCCCCGCCCCTTAGCGCCCGCTCGGGCGAATGGGAGCCGCGCTTACTGAAGGGGGCGTGGCGAGCGGGAGGGGGGCTGCCCAGTAGGGCGCGGCATTGTTGGGGGGTGGGGCCGGGCCGGGCGGCCGGTGGCGGTGGCGGCGCCGTGAGGGGCCGTGAGGGGCCCGCCCGCTGCCCGGCCGCAGCCATGAACTCCCTGGAGCAGGCCGAGGGTGAGTGCCTGGGGGGCGCCGCCACAGCAACGCGGGGGACCCGGATCCGCCCCGGCTCCCCCCCTGGCTGGGGTTGGGCTCTCGGGGCCGCGGGCAGGGGGCGCTGGGCCGGGCCGGGGGCTCCCTGGCAGGAGGGCGGTGCGGGCGGTGCCAGGGCCGCGTCACCACGGCCGAGGCGCCCGGAGCCGGCCCCGTGCCCCCGGGTGCTGCGGAGCCGCTGCTGCTCGGGCGCTGTCCGCGTTGCGGGGAGCTGGTAACGGGCTGGAATTGCTGGGCTGGGCTGGGCTCGGCTTCCCCAGGAGAGAGGCGGAGGCCGGGCCGTGAGTGCCGGGCTGCTGGCAGCAGCTGGGAGCAGGCGGCTCGGGGCAGGGCGCTGCAGCCTGCCTCCCTGAGCTCACCTCCAAACCTGGGAGGGAACGTAAAACCTGAAAACATGCCTCGGGAATGGTCACGGCAGGTGTGCTTCTTCTCGTCTCGATCTCTAATCGCTTTGTGGTGGCGCTTTAAGTAACTTAGCGGTAGTTTTAAGTTGGAGGAGAGGATTTTCAGAGTGGCCTTAACTGAAACGTTTCCGCTGAGAGCCTCCGTGTTCGTGCTATTAACAATTGAACTCCAGGGAGAATTCTGTTTTTGACTGGAATGTTGTCAAATATTGACCTTGTTTTACAGAAGCTTGAATCTAAAACAGGCTGCAGGTGAAACCACTCTTTGTAGGCAAATGTTGGGTGGTAGGCTAGGATTTTTAAACAAATCAGAAGTATAAACTTGAAGTGCTGCTCATCTTCTAACAACGATTTAAAGACCTCGGGGAGAAACAACGGTGATAAGGAGAAACATCTATTTAAAGAAAAAAAGAACTGAAGTAAGACAGTGAGCTAGCGTTTGCTGTGGGGATTATATGTGTATTTGTATCTCTCTGTCATATGGCATTAAAGGTGCCTACAAAATAAAGTCCTCAAAGCCACACTGCTACAAATAACCCCTTGAACAAGTAGCAAATTGCCAACCTCTTTTTCTTTTTTCACTGATATATAGATAATAGAACTTACTGGCTTCCTCATATACTTAATACTCTAAAATATGTTACTTATTTGTGTGGAGGGGCTGTTTAAAGTATTCTAAATCCAACTCCAGGTATTCTTAAAAGCTGTCTAAAATACTTCAGTTTCTTAACTACATTGATTTTTTTTTCCAATAAGCAGGAATGTTTCTTGCATTTAGTATGCCTTCATCATTATGCATTTTTGATAGAGTTGCATGAAGCTACTCTGACTTTACTTTTATTTCATCTGAATGATCAATGCGTTGTTTTCTCTGTCTAAGAAAGTGGTGTGCACAGGGAAAAAGTCAATTCCTTTGATCTTTTACATCACAATTTGACTAAATAGATGAAGATCTAATTATGCTTGCTGTGTATCCTCCTCAGATCTCAAAGCTTTTGAAAGAAGACTTACTGAATATATTGCATGTTTGCAACCAGCTACAGGACGTTGGAGAAGTAAGTTTGATATTCAAGGGATGAATAAGATTCTATTTTATAAGCATTTTAGACTTGCCAGTGTGTCTCTGATTTGTGCTTGCCCAAACAAAAATCTGTGCTTACAGTTCCTTTATGGGTTCTGTGGCATGCATACACTCTGCTACAAGGCAGTAATGTGTAAACCTACAGTTAAAATTCAATGTTTGCCTGGTTATTGTTCTTCAGAAACCATGTAGTGGGCTCCGATGACAATTGCCACTGTTGCATGAACACAAATTTGACAAATCAAAAAAATTGATTTTTTTTTTTTGTTGTATGAATTAAAGGAGTGAGTTTATATCCAATATTCACAGTGCCAGTTGTCCTGGCAGATATGTTTTTAAAACTAACATTCTAGCCAGAGGGCAAGACAGAATGTGCTCAAGGCTGAATTATTCTGGAAGGAGTTGGGACATGAATATGTTGTGTGTTTTTTTTTTGTTTTTTTTTTCCCTGTTTTATTTTGGATTGTTGTTGGGTTGTGTTTTGTTGTTTTATTTATTTATTTTGTTTGTTTGTTTGTTTTTCAGGCTTGTACTGCCTAGTTAGTCACTTTGGCTATCGGAACCAAACATGATTGCATTAGATAGTCCCTATAAAAAAGAAGGTGAAGAAGTTAGAACAGTGATGCTTGAAGCAGAAAGAACTAAGGGCAGAATATGTCCACATCTGTTCTAACAGAAAAGTTTGAAGTAGGGGGATGAGGGAAGCAATGTTCCCTTGATATACTTCCAATTTTGGGGTTAGTAGTCCATGGTAGAAACATAATTGCTTTTTGGTTCTAAGGTTCTGCTGAAGTTTCCATACAGAAATACAGAAATATTATTCCATAATACAAAATACAGAAATATATTCTGTATAGAATACAGAAACTTTTTAGTACATATAATTAATTTAAAATGTAGGAAGACTGCATGAAAGTACTTTTACACACAAAAAAATATGCTTAAGAGCCACTGTTGAAAAATAAATGCTTTTTGCTAGGGGTGACGTAAACTGCTCATGGCTCTCATTCTTTCTTTTATCAGCGATTCTGATAGTGGTATCGGTCTGCACAGCGACTGGTGCTTGGAACTGGTTAATAGACCCAGAGACACAAAAGGTAAAGATTGTGTTAGTCCTGAAGCTAATCTGCTTCGTAGCTTGGTGCTGCAGCTAAGTGCTGTAGTGCCTTGAAAGGCAAAAGGCTAAAGGTGCTTCTCCCATGACACCGGGAGATCATTTTCAGCTTTTGAGCTGGCTGGGCTGGTTGTGGAATATGTCCTAGGACAGAGCCTGCCAAAATGCTACTACGCGAGTCTGTATCTAAAGAATTGCTCACAAGTGTGTAGAAATGCCTAAGAGCAGTGGTTTTTTTGAATCAATTGAACAAGATAGCAACTTTCTGTATGGTTTAAGAAAGTATATGCTAGGACTAATCTGATTTCTTTCCTAGGTGTCCTTTTTCACATCGCTTTGGAATCACCCATTTTTCACAATTAGCTGTATTACCCTAATAGGCTTGTTCTTTGCTGGAATACATAAAAGAGTTGTGGCACCGTCAATGTATCCTTTGATCATGTTTGTCAAGTTAAGTGCTTTAGTTATTAGTGGGGGCATTAGCATATGCTAATATTTACCGTGTGCAAGCGTTAGCTGCTTTCCTTGACACACTGCACGCAGTATAGCAGCCCGATGTCGAACCGTTCTGGCAGAATATAACATGTCCTGTGATGATGTAAGTGTTGGTGGTTTGCTGCCTAAACCCTTTTTTTTAAGATGCCAGTAATTCAAAAAGGCATGCAAGGTGTTTTTTTTTCTGCACAGCACTTATGTATGCCGTATCCAATCGTGTGGGTGTGTGTAAAGAATACAGAACACTTAGTATTTCATGTGTCTTTTTAAACATAGCCTGTAAAATTGAAGTGCAGTTATTAGGATCTAAACTTTATTTTTTTTTTCTGTCTTGCAGACTGGAAAATTAATTTTGAAACCTAGGCCTCACGTTCAATAAGGGCTGTCTTCCTTCAGTTTTTTCCACTGCCATGGAAACCAAAAATGACCTTTTTTCTAAGGTAGTATGACAGTAAAAAAAAAACACAACCACCCAAACAGGACTGGTTGTCACTGCCTAGGAGTGAGAGTCTTACACAGTTGACAGTGAAGGTGTGCAATATTACTTTCTTGAATATTTATCCAAATTCTTTGTTATCATATCAGTGCTTTTGCTACTTCTGATTACCTCTT
Source organism: Anas platyrhynchos (assembly GCF_047663525.1). Classification (NCBI taxonomy): domain Eukaryota; kingdom Metazoa; phylum Chordata; class Aves; order Anseriformes; family Anatidae; genus Anas; species Anas platyrhynchos. Next base: position 17,807,213 of record NC_092598.1, on the reverse strand, counting down.
TTTCAGTATTAATGTCACTTTTTTACTTCAGCTGAAACAGAACATGCAGGAGAAGTATGTAAATTGGTTATAAAGTTGAACTTAAAAATCAAACCTCATTTGTGTTATGTCTTCGTTAGCTGTTGTAAATAGCAGACTAATGCCAATGTTCAGGGAAAAAAAATACATGCTACATGGATTTTTTGTTGTTCTCATGAACAGTATTGAAAGGAACACTTACCATTCCTGACATTTTATTAGCACACTTACTCATTACAGCTGTCCTTATCTCCTGGTCACTTTTTGGGACTGGTTAAAAGGCTTGCAGAAAGTCTGTCCGTCTGTGCTGGAGAGAACTGCTCTTACTGTTTAAGAACTTTACAAATATGTTGAGGATCACATTTGTCAAGTCGTGTGTGTATATAGAGTGCACCAGCCACTTTCGTTGTGGTCACATGCAGCTCGTTGATTGACCTGGTCACAACACTGCTATTTTAAGATTTTAACATTTTAAGAATTGTCTTAAATATGCTTGCACCATCCAAGTGATTGTAAAACTGTACCGTGTCTTAATTCACAAGACCATTCTGGGTGGGTTTTATGCTGTGATAGTCCGAATACGAAACTAGTATTCCAAATGTGTCGCTTCAGGTTGGGTGAAGAAAACGTAAACCGTGCCACAATAAAATAACGAGGTGTTATTCCGAGTGTTAAAAGCAAGGTGTGGATGTTACCTGCGAGAAGTGTCACTTTTTGAATAGCTTAGGCCGTGAAGAGTTCTAGAAGCTGTTTCAGGTGCCTTTTTCATTGTTTTGAACTCTTTCAATTGACTGCAAGTGCACAGCCGTCGCACCTTCAGTAACTACAAGCTGGCCGGACTTTTACAGGCAGCCTGTCCAAGTCAACGGTGACATGAAAAATCATCCGTGCCCCTTCTGTCGTCCCTCTGCCCGTCCGTGCTTTGTACCTGCTGTATATTTTGTAGGTAAAGGTGGATGAAATAAACCCTTTGTACAAACAGCTGTGCCCTCCTTCCTGCTCCGGGGCCCGGGGGGTGGCGCTGGGCGGCGGGGCCGGGCGGGGCCGGGCTGTGCCGAGCCGCGGCTGCGCCGTGCCGCACACGTGGGGCTGCGCCGGCGCCGGGCGGGCGCGGAGCCATGGGGAAGAGCCGGGCGCGGCGGTTCCGCAGGGCCCCCCCGGCCCCCAGCGGCCCCGAGCAGGGAGACCCCGAGGAGGAGCCGGCGGCCGAGCTGCTGGAGAAGGTGAGCGCGGAGCCGGACCCGGCGGCGGCGGTGGCGGCGGGGGGAGGCCCCCGGGGCTGCGGCCGGGGGTGCGGGGCGGGGCGGGGGCACCAAGGAGGGGAGCGGGGTCCCCCCGTGCCTGGCCCCGGCTCCTGCCCTGCTCCCGCGGGGCGCTGCCCGGCCGCCTGGCCCCGCCACTGCAGGCGCTGCCTCCCCCCGGGCCTCGCTCCGCTGCTGGAGGCGCGGGCCGGGCCGGGAGGGGGGGCTCTGAAGCCGGTCCTGCCGCCGCCTGCCTCGTCCGAGGGTTTTGTGCGGGTGGGAAGAGCGGCGGGCATCTGCCGGCCCTGGGAAGTCAATGGCAAGGTGCTGAAAATGGCTGGCTGCAGGCACTCGTTCGCCTCGTTCCTTTGGTTTGGGCGTTACACGTGAAAACTGGAGCTTAAACCTCCTCGTGCATGTGTTAGGTTGATATTAAAAAGCTGCTTTCCCTTGCGTAAATAAATCCCTTTTGGGCACTTTGCCTGAATGAAAAGATCGAACAAATCACTGCTTGTTTTTCTGGAATAATCTTGGTGCTGGTTTAAAACAAAAAAGTACAGAAATACACAAATGCATGGGTGAGGATGAGCTGGGAGGTCTGTGGGGTACGACACACCACTCTTCCACTCTGCTCTTCAGCAGGTGCTTATTTCCTCTGTTTTGTTGTCAGAAATCCCCATGGCCTTCCAGGTAGTCAGTTGTGCTTGTTTATTGTTTTCATGGTGTTCAATTCTGACAGCTCATCTAAACCTCTGCTGTGCTAGGAGCTGTTGTCTCGTGGACATGGAGAATGGTTGCTCCATGTATTCTTTGTCCAAATACCTTTAACCTAAGGGTTATTATGTGTTTGCATATTTTTTCATTTTTCAGTTCTTTTGGTGTTATTCCTTATGTCCATTATACTTGATGCTATTTTTCCCCTAGTTCTGTGCATGTTTTTTTAAGCATGGTAAACAAAAGTAGATACAAGGTCTCACCAGTGCCAGCTAGCGTCAAATCTGTGTCTGAACTACTACTCTCTTGTTAAACGCCCATAACACAATTTATCCAGTCATTATAGATAACCTCATAACCCACGTGAAGATTTATAAAGTTCTGTGGAAGCTGAAAGCTCTTGATTCTCTTCAGGACCAGTAAAGCAGGAGCTGCTGTGCTGTGGTATACAAACTGAGAGGCAGATGAGCTGTTCCACTTGATAAAAAACTTCCAGCTACTTCTGCCCTTGTCCTTGATCTGTTTGTGTCCCCCTAGCTACAACATCCCAGTGCTGAAGTGAGAGAGTACGCCTGTGCCAGTATTTCCAAGCTGCTGCAGCAGAAACACGTAATCCCAGCCTTTTTGCAGAGAGATGTTGTCCGGTGTTTAGGACCCATGCTGCTGGATCACAGTTTAGCTGTTCGTGAGACAGCTGCGGGCGCTCTCCGGTAAGCAGTTGCTCACATTCAGAGTTAAAACGAGGTGTTCTTGGTGTGATAAATAAGAGAATGAGTTTCCCCTGTTAAAAGCTATGACCTTAAATTCCCTCCTTCTCTTGCTTCAACTCCGTTTTGTGTAAGTATTCCTGAGTCCATTGAAGTCCTGGAGAGAGAGAGGACTCTCTTGCCCTGATGGAGCACCCTCAGGCTTCAGTGTCAGGAATAGGGTTTAAGTTAGCTGCTGCCAGCGGGATGCATTGCTTTCCATCCTTACTTCAGGAAAGAAAACCTGTTACGTGAAGAAATGTGGAAAACCTGAATGCTGCTGGTATGGCATTTTGTGTCCTGATAGCCCCAGGAGTAGTGGATTAGCTGGAGAGTGCACGTATGTCGCTTTTTGGTAGCCTTTTAAATACTAGCATCGTTTTGAGTTGTCATTCTGTATTCAGACCTGCAACTTGCTCTACTTGTACAGAAACATAATGGTAATAATTGATAATGTTCAAATTTTATCTTATACCATGTAATTAGCTGTCAGAAGGTGTGTCTTAGACTAGGTAAGCCTCCTAGCTATGCTAGACAAGTAGATAAATCTTTTTTTTTCTAACACCAAACTTCAGTTCTTTATGTTAGGAAGGGGTAGAAGACTAAAGATACTGATTAAGCAGATCCTTTTTAATGCAAAATATACCGTTGCCCTTGCAGAAAAAGCATTGAATACAGGTTTTTGAAATACTCCTGGAAACTACTGACTCTGATCCAAAGTATGTATTTTTTTTTTCCCAGAAATCTGAGTGCTTGTGGAGGGTTTGAAGTCTGTGATGACATGGTGACAAAAGACGTCATGACTCCTCTTGTTGCACTTCTGAAAGAGGTATGTTTATATTTATTCTGATTTTAAAACTGATCTAGCCATTTAATTATCTTCTTTTCCAATATAGTTCGATTTTTTTATATCTGTTTTCAAGATAAGATACTTGCAAGATCTTTACAAGAATATTTCAGGAGATGTATCTCCTCTTTAGGATTGTTAATTGCTATATGTTTGGATATCATCCAAGTGAATTTATAGAATACATTGCCTTTTCATCATTAGGATTTGCTAGTAAACGTACACTACTACAACTCTTGATATGTATGACTCTTTTAAAAACACGACAAAAATCAATCCAGAGATTTCAAACCGCTTGCTTCTGCCTCCTGACCTGCTAACTTGGGTCCATGGAGAGGTGTGCTGCATAGGATGATTTTTGCATAAATAGGCTGGAGATTTTGGTCGTTCAGGGCAAATCAGTTCTGTCGGTCAAGATTTAGATACAAAATTTATGTTGTATCATTATTCTAGTGAGGGTTTTTGGTAAATCATTTTGTCTCAATGAAAGCTTAAATTTACAGTTGAATAGTTGCTGCTTTTGTAGAATAATCTGTACTGAATACCTGTTCTCTGTTTGGTCCAGGTTTTGCAGTGCAGTTTGGAAATTGCATTGAGTTCTGTCACCTGCTGTCTTTGAGCAGTCTTGAGAAATACCATCATTTTCTGTATGTTTCTTCCCCATTTTAAAATAAGGGTAATAGTATTGTTGTAAAGCACAGCAATATAGATAGCAAATTAGCCTTTGTGATTAAAACTGCTGAAAATTGCATACCCACTATATTAGCAAGAAATGACATTTCAGCTTCTAAAACTGCTAAGCATTTGTTTATGAAAAGTTTCTGAAGTCTGAATGCGAAGCAAGTACTGCAGGAGTCTGTTTCTACAGGAGAAAAAAAATCAATGATTCAATTCCATTGTGACTCAGTTTTCATAGAGAATAGAAAACTAGTCAGGTTTTCTGATATTAAACACTTCATGAGAGATCTTTCAATTCCCTCTGCTTCAAACATTTTAAGTTTTTGCTTTTCTTCTTGGCTTGCTTCCCAACCCCGGTTCTCTTATTTGGTTGTAGTGTAGCACTGGACTAGATGCTAACCAGCTCTCTCCAAAGAAATGCAGAGAGATGAACAAAAATTACATTGAAGACATAGCCAACGAGGCTATTAACTTGCTGTGGAATGTATGGTAAGTTCGATGTTAACACTTGCCTCTCATGAGAGCTAAATGAAATTGCTCCTGAAAGAGTGTGGTAATCGAGGCAGAAAAGAAACGTCTGTCCTTGCATGAGAAGATGTGTTCAGTTGCAGATTCTGATTTCTGCCTGTGTAGCTCCTACATGTCTTGCTAATAACTGGCAAGTCCACAACTGAAATGCAAAAGTAACCTATGATAGAAAATAAATTTGTAAGTGAAAGATTTTAGAAATATACAAAGCTGCTAATTAGTTTCGGGAGAGTGACAAAGTTTTCTTTCTATTGATCCTTCTAAATTCAGAGACTGTTTTCTGAATGTGCTCTGTCATAGCACGTTTGAAGACACTTGGACAGTTTGAGTTTTCTTGTCTTGCATGCAGCTCCTGTAGATCTATACTACGATACAGGAGATGGCTTTTAGAGGATTTTTTTTTATTTATTTTATTTCCTCTGCAGACCTCATCAAAAGTTATAGTAAGTACTTGAACAACTACCCTACAGTGACTGAGGCACTGATTAAAAAAAGTCTGCATGATTTTGTGAGAAGAGAATATGAATAGCTCAATTAGTAATTTACATTGGAAACGCTGGGTAAAAGATACGGCAACGCTATTCATACAGAAATGGCTATAAATATTGAAGTGATAAAAACCCCTTACAGAAGTTCTTGAATTTTGTATTGTTTCTACTCACTTTGTAACAATTGCGCATCATTTTGCTCTTTGTTCCATACAGAATTGTGGTTTGTACTGTACAGTATTTCAGTGGAGTTGCCTTTGTATGGCTGCTGGCTTGAGGCCTTATTTTTAATTAATTTATTTTTTTTTTTTGGGGGGGGGGGGGGGGGAGGTTGACATATAGAACACTACAGAAACTGCTTGCGCAGCACCTTACGGATAATGTGACCCCTTGTAACTCTGAGTCAACTAAATTTTTGTGTGTGTTCATTTTCTTTAATTGCCTTTGTAGACATAAGTGCTTTGGAACAGGAACTGTAATCATTAAGCGTGCTGTAAATCACTTCTGTGTTTTGAATTCTGTGGCTATGACCCTGAACTATTGGCATCAGTGCTAAGTTTGGTACTTATAAAATTGGAGCTGGTGTTGCTAATGAGATACAATATTTTCAAAAGTAAATTTTTGAAGAACACTGTAGCTAGTCAGGTCCAATGCTGTTCTAGCTAGAATTTGTCTTGCATTCATGTTGTGGTTAAAAACAGAAATGGCTGTGGAAGCTTGAAGAAATACAAATCCCACAGTTGTTAACTGAAGTGAATGTTGCATTTAATACTCATTTAAGATGCATTTCTGAATGTCAAGCAGTGGTCATTTTCTAGATTAAACGACTCTTTTGATATGAGAGGCAGCAGCCCCTTCTGTTACTGGTGTGTTTGCGGATGAAGTCATCCACGGGTGCAGAAAGCCCTGGGCTGGCTCGTAGCCCGCAGCTGTAAGCTGCCTTTTACACGCAGGCTGGCTCTGTTCACAAGAGAATGCACTTAGGCTAATAAACTCCTGAATAAGGTGTATGAGGAAGCAGCTGACAGAAGGCAGCTTTCCTCAGAGGTATTCCAGCCGCTTTCCATTTTATGTACAGTTGACCATAACCTCAGTAATGAGGGGCAGCTCTTTGGCTAAAGTGTAATTCTTAGGTAGGTTTTAAAAATATAAATGTGAGAAATACTGAGTACATGTTACTTAAGATGTTGTTACAATAACTTTTTTTTTTTTCCTGGGAAAAGTATTTTATTGACCTTTTTTTTATGCATTAGTGAATGCAACAGTACAGCAGTGTCCATATTCAATAAAGAAGGGTGTTTGGAGGCTGTGTTACATTACATGAAGAAATTTTCCACAAATGTGGACCTGGCTATTTCAGTTGGTAAGTGGTAAACAGAAGATAAAGGTCTAAAGATATTTTTTCTTTACAATCTGAATGTAGTACTGATGTCAAATCGATTGCATAATGCACCTGTTACTTAAACTGTACACTGAATATAGGACTGAATTCCTTTCTGAACAGTACATCACTTAGAAGTTGACGTCTTTTCTCTTTGTTTTCAATCTGAAGGGGAATGGAGCATTGGTTGTTACATGGGAGAAAAAAATTGTGGAAAGAAAATAGTTGAGGGAGGATGAGGATGTCTTTTTTTTTTTTTTTGTTAGAGTAAAGTACGTAGGCCATCCAAAAAACAAAACCAAATGACTCCTACCACTGTGATCTTTATTAGTAGTATTGCTGTTATGGTCTTACATAAGGGTCTTGGTTGTGTATGTGCTTGGAATGTTTTTTGGTGTTTTTCCTAATCAGTATACGGCAGAGAAATTGAATTTTATGTGGCTGAAACTGATCCAGCTAGTCCTGTGTCTGTGGTGGTACTGTTCTCTCCTGTATTACGTACAGGTTTGCTGGAGGATGGCTGTTAATCTAAAACAATTTGTGGAGGACAGTGTCATACCATTACAATAGGATGCTGCAGCACAGGTTTTTTCCTGTTTGTATTTAATTACTCCAGCTTTTAGGAGTACAGTGCATTCTTTTAGGAGACTGAAAGCTACTATTGGGTTTGTGAATTATCTTTTTTTTTGTTCGCTCCAGCTAACTGCTTACAGGCAGTGACGGAAGATAATCCAGATCTTCTTTCCTCATTCAATGCCTCTGCACAGCAAGTACTGGAGACTGTGATGTTGTGTCCAGAGACCACAATGAAGCACGTACTTCTGAGAACACTGATAGCAGGTATGATGTTCGAGGGCATTCATTCTTTTGTGTTGGACAGCACAGGAAGTAATGGAGGGTGGGAAAGATGTGAGATTAAGTCTTTTAATCTGCTGTCATCTTGATATCCAGTTGAGGTACTGTGCTATCACCTAGCTATAAGCAAAACCTGTATAGACGGTTCATAAGGTTATTTCTGCCTCTTGGGCTTGTGTTCTGTGGTGTTTTGGAGGGAAAGATAGTTCCAAATATCTGTAGATAGTTTAAGAACTGTCTCAATTGCTTGATTGTGAATTTGGTACCTCTTCAGCATGATAACCCATTTTAAAGGTTTGTTTGGTTTTCACCGGTAAAATGAGTCAATAATAAATAGTACAGGAATTGTTTTGATCTTAACAGGTATAAGCTGTTTACCTCATGTTTTATGTCTTGCATCATCCTTTCTACCTCAAATGCTTAACTGCGGGGATTTTTAATATGGAAATGGAATAAATTAGTTTAATTTTGAGAGTCCTTAAAATATGGTAATCTCCTGGATTTTTTTTTTGTCACAAGTCAAAAGTGTCATCAAGGTTACTCCTTAAAAATACTGCGTGTATTCTTATGTGCTAGAGTTTACTTGAGCTTATGATCTGGACATTATTACAGATATAAACAGGAAAAAATGCAAATCTGTGGAGAAAGGACTTAAAGTTTCATACTGAAATATAAGCACTGAGTATTGTAACTTGTGTAAGCTGTGTCCTCACTAAGTACGTGGCTCTCAAAGAGCTGGGAATTGAGCACTTTAATGCATTTTTACGTTTCAACTATTTTGTGCTTAGGCACCATCTGGAATATCAAGGACACAATTCCACCAGGCAGCCTGGGAAGCATGGTTAATGCAATCCTGAAGATTTTTTCAGAATCATTAGCAATAGATGCTGGTGAAACAATTATTCGTATGAATGAAGCTGAAAAAAACAGGTTAAAGCTTGCTGCAGAGGCAGAAACTGAGGAAAACATGAGTGATGTTATAGACAACTGTGCTGTAAGTGAAGATGATGACATGGAAGAAATACCAAAAGGAAAAGTCAGAAGAGAACACGACATTTCAGACCTACTTCCAGTAAGTGTGGCTGGCTGGCTCTGAGAGCTTAATGCATTTGAGCATCTGGCTGTTGTTGACTAGCGTTTGCCAGAGTAACTGGCTACTGCTGTTAATAATCTGAACTCCCAAGTGGCTTGTCTGTTTTAGTTAGGACTTCAGAGGTGAGCACGGAGAATTTCAGCACAAATTGTTCAAATGTGGTCAAGTTGAGCAATGCATAACGAAAGCACATTTCCATTTGTTCCATCTAGCGGGAAGTACATGCTAACCTAATAGTTTTACCTGTAGCTAGCGCAGAAAATTCCTGATCTCTGCATAAGATGAGTGAGATGTTTAATGGTTGTAACAATTCAATCACGAGTGGAGATTGCTGAGAGTTTACCAAATGCATTCGCTGTTCCGTATGTGAAAAGAAAACAGAAATAAATATTTTTGTTAGGGCTTTATGTAACATGTTAGTAATCTTTTCTGTTATGATTTTAGTGCAGATGGCATTTTTAAAAGTAAAATTTGTTCACTAGTACAGCTGGTCATCTGAAACATCTGACAGAAAGATGATAGATAATGCCTCTTAGCTCATTTTAAAAAGCTTTGGTGGGGGTGTGAGAAGAGGAAATGGCTGGGTAGTATTTTTCACTGACAGTCTAGGTACTTGAAATTGCACTGAAATGTTGTTTTCCAAAATTAAATTTTGCACTTTTTTTTTTTAGTCTGATAAATGGGAACTGAAAGAAGTGACAGCCTTACTGATGGCTCAGCAGACTGCTTTGGAAATCATTGTTAATATGTGCTGCAGTGAAGGTTTGTAGGAATCTCTTTCATTGCAAGTGTTAGTGTTGCTTTTGTTTCCGAGATAGGTCATGTATAGTTTGCTGTTTGGTGGTCGTAGCCTTTAAGGGTGAATGCACATACATTTGTCTCCCTGATTTCCTCGTCTGATTGAGAATCATAAGAATTAATTCTGTTACTAATTTAAGTATTTTTCTAATTTAAATAACATCTATTGCTTACATGTTTTTTTGCTTGTTACTACAAATGTCGTACGATTTAAAGAGGAAGGCTTTGTTCGTAGTTCTTTTGCCGAAGATACATTTCCTAAAAAGTCTTGCAGCAAATTCTTTGTTCAGTTAGTCTGGTCTAAGTGCTAATCTGATACAGTATGGGTGTGAATCCTATTACAGGACTGGGGCATCATTTTTTTTAAGCAGAGAAATGTACTAGGTTTGATTTAGTTTTGATATTACAAATGTGGCAAAAGAAGAAGAGATGGCTTTTGCGTGAAACTCTGGTAGCAATGCAGGTGTAGACTGCTAAGAGTTCTGCCTTTAAGAGTTTTTTTTTGTTTTTTTTTTTTGTTTTTTTTTTTTAATGCTGTTATTGTGGGTAGGTAGAATAGGGAAAAGATATTCTATATTCTTCTATGAACTTTAAGTTTTGATGGCATTTCTCCAAATCTTCAGGAAAACAAGTGATTCTCAAGTTCTGTTTAAAAACTCAAAACCAAACATTTTAATTACTAATACAATTCATGAGCCTGATGCAAAAGTAATTGTGGAGATAACTTTGTAAGTAAATCTTGCAGGTTCTAATAATAAAATCCACAGTAATACCCAGATATTCCCAATGGTGATTTTTTTTCTCTTGCAGCACAAGGAAATTTTGCACCTAGTATATGAAGCTCCTTTCATAACTGCATTTCTCATCTAATGAGCTGTAATTCATAAGCTCTCCCCTTTAATTGGAAAATCTCTTGTGGATAAGCTGCATATTCTGCCATTCACTCAGTGTAATGTAAGGTTGATTGTGTTGTATTTCACTACACTACTTTACCCATTCACGGGCAGACAGAAGTATAGTTGGTAGAAATTAAGAGGAATCCAGAGGCAGCTGTTCATTTAATTTTCAAGTTATTTGATGACTAAAATAGCTTTAGCCGTTAGGCTGAGTTCATAGAAACACTTGGTTTGCTGCAGAACTAAGGGAGATAACTAGGCTGGTGAAGAGATGTTCTCCTGAGTGCTGGCTGGCATTTGGAAGGAGAAACAAAGTGCTCCCCTCCTTAACAGAGACACAGGAAGGAATCAGGAGACTCTGGCATCACCGTCCAATTTGTGGTTCGTAGGTTGCCAGCCCTAGTTAAGATAGGATTGCCATTGGAAATGCTCCTGTATTTCCAAGAATGTTACAAGAAGCCTGATCTTAGTTGTGGGCTGATGTTCTGGAGTCCAGTTTCTGCTCTGCCCTGCTCACTGTGAGCTGTGATAACACTGCCATTGTCTTTGCTGAAGCATGGTCAGCTAGTATAGTGGTTGTTTAATTTTCAAATTAGTTTTTTTTTCTTTGCAGGTGAAAACTTGGAAACTTTTTTTTTTTTTTTTTTTTTTTTTTTTTTTGTAGAAGCAGCAAGAGGCTGACTAAAAGGGGCATGTGGGCTTTGTTTTTATGTTTGTTGTTCTAGTGGTAAGACTAGTAACACCAATGTGTTACGGGGGTGGATTTAATTGGGTGTTAACATGGGCAGCTTCTTGTGCTTATAGTATCAAGTGGCCACAGCTTCATAAGTTAATTTGTATCACAAACAGTAGTCATCACCTTGAAACAAGTTCTTAAAGCACTGCACAGTGCAGGTGACATGCATTCTTTAAGACCTCTTACTGTATTTTAAGTGAAATAATTAGCCTTTTGCCACAGAAAAAGTGCATGGCTATGTTACTAACTGAATCACACGTGAACTTGTTGTCAGACAAATTACATGGAAGTGAATATATATTTTTTTCATAGTAGTTAAATATCCTGACCTTTTCATAGAAACAGAACTTTCATCCCTCAATGAGGAGGATCGTTCCAGCTGTAGACTTAGGGCTTGTGTAAACACCAATTTTGCACCAGTTAAAATGTAACTAAATCTAAAACAACTTCAGAAAAATCAGTGTAAACCCTGTGGACATGGAAATACCGGTTTATATGTAGATGATAGACTTAGATTGTGCCCATCAGGCCAAATCAGCTTTTAGCCATAGGCAGATTATTTTCTTTGCTGTAGCTGTGCCCATTGATAATTCTCTTCCTATAGCTGTCCTTCCAGATCCACTAGGATAGTAAATCATAAGTTTAAGTTATAACCCAGTTTAGGTTAAGTAACTTAAACCAAGTTTATAGTTATTAAAATATGTTGCCTGAAATGGCTAACAGAGAGAGTTTGGATTGCTTTGCCTTGCTTTGTTGTCGTGATTTCCTTTGCACTGGCTTTGCTGTAGAGACGGCTGCATTTTCATCCAGTCCAGTTAGCACCAGTTACAGGGTATCTGTCTGTGGCTTCAGGACTGTGAGGAAAAAACAGGCACCTTAAACTGATTACAAGTTGTAAACAGGTGAAACTGGGGTATTTTCATGCTTGAATCTATCCCAAAAAGTAAACTGGTACAATCCAAATTAAAAATCTTAGTAAATGTTTTATGTTTCTTATGAAGTGCTTCTTTTTTATGTTATTTGATATCTCGAAGTCAAGCATAGTTAATACCAGAGAATGAGGTGTCTGTGTATGGAGAACCACTTTGATAAGAATACTTGTTCCCTGAGTGAATATAAAATGAGTAATTTTTTTAAATAAAACAATTTAAGCAAAAGTGGTTCTGTATTTATACCTGTTGCTTAATGGTTCTTGGGTTACATGCTGTTTGTTAGAGCACTAGAACTTAAGACTCTTAAACCAAGAGCTGGAGCCAAGTATAATTCAGAAGTGGGGTACCTATTGCATGAGTACTGTCACGTTTGCAAGTCTCTCTTCTGTTTTCAGATCCCTCCGATGATGAATGGGAAGAACTCTCCAGCAGTGATGAAAGTGACCTGTTTATGGAAAATTCTTACAATGAGGGCAGTGGGCTGCTGATGTCACCCCTATGCCTCTCTGATGAGGTTCACTCAGCATTTCTGAACAACCTTATTCCAAAGAAGGTATCTTCTTTTGTTTCCAACACATGGTACAATCTTGGATTTGTGCCTGTTTTGTATCCCAGGTTAGGCAAGCAAACTATCCCAGTACATCTGAAGAAGAGGAACATTTTTTTTTAAAGACAGCTTAGCTTATTTTTTCTGTTGTCCTAGAGGTGTAGCATCATTACATTAATTGTCTTGATGTAAATAACGTAAGTAGGAATGGAACGTTTTTGTTTCTGAAGTCTTGCAGTTTGGTCTTTTAATTAATTTGGCTTTTCCAAAATACAGTGGCTATTTCTTGATTTGCACGTGGAAAGATGACTTGCAAAAGAAAGAAAGGGAACTTTGAGTAGGAGCTTGGGTGCCAAATTTCCATGTTACCTAAGGCAAGTAGAAGTGACCTATGTGAACAACAGCAGTCAGCACTGAAAAATGACAAGTTCCTCTTTCACTCCATTTTATACGTGGGGTACAGTATTTGACACCAACAAAAATGCAGGTTTTCTTGTTCCAGAACTGTTTTGGTCATTCTTATCTGGGGTTGTAAAGATAACATTCCTGACTTGAATCAGTTATTAAGGTAGTTCAACATCGTGATAGAATTGTGACACGAGACTTGAGGTAAAAACATTCAGGGTTTTTTGCACTTTATAGCAAGCAGACTAAGATTCATGTCAAGATCTTTTAGATTTGTAGCTATATGAAAGTTCTGAAACAGAATCTGTGAGAAGAAAGATTTAAATAGATAAATAGATATAGCAGAGACCTAGAAAATTACATTTTGTTCAGTATAGTTAGATACTTAAGATATGCTGTGATAAACCAGCGTGTAATTGCTCTGTTTGAGTGTTTGAGGAAGATTCTGGCAGTTTTAGCAAGTGAGACCTTTGCTGCCTGCAAAGCTTGGAAGATAGTCATGTATGAAATACTTGGATTTGAGGTATCTGTTTGACATTAAGCTAAAACTTCGGTCTTCCCCTTCCCCACACTTAAATAAATAAATAAGCTTTATTGCTAAACCTTTCTTTTTCCCCTCCCCAGATTCTTGAAAAAACTGCTTTTCCGAACAGTGTTGCTCTAGACATCTGTATGCACAATCCGTCTTGGAAACCATTAATTAAAAAGTAGGAATTTCATTGTCTCTCTTGCTATTTTTAATGTATATTCAGTTGTTTTAGAATTCTTAGAAGGATTGTCCATCTTTGGGTTGCTTTTAAGATCTGGAAAATGGCACATCTGATAAGTGATTTTCAATAAGGAGGTACAAATCTTCGTGTAAACTGCACACCAGTTCACAGCTTTATTTGCATAATTCAAGATCCTTCTTTGTATTTCAACATTTATTTACAAAGATCTGCTAAGTGCATTTTTCTTTTGTTTGTTTCAGACTGAACACAGTGCAGTGTAGAGCTTTAACATGTCTTCATAGCATTTTATTAGTGTCAGATGTGGATTGTCTTGGAGGAGCTTCAGCACTTCAGTCACTTGCACAGCACCTTTCACAGCTGGTCTTTTCTAAAACAGGTAAGATGTTCCAAGATGTGCTTAACCTATTGTATAGATATAAGGTAGCTATGCACATTAAGTTTTATTGCCATTTTATTATTAAATTTATTCCCTTGCCCTTTCAAAATAAGGATTCTGAATGCTGGAAATGTGCTAACAGAACAGTGTATCCTGACACGTGTTCACCCAAATTGAATTTTGAGCAAGTATGCTTCTAATGCAAGGCTGGCTTATGTTTGTACGTGTGAGAAGAAATTCACTAAAGCAAATGAATCCTGCTTTGCTGTGAGACCAGAACTGCTTGCGTGATCGTATTTGTTGGTAATAGCAGTTTTTCATTGATCAGCCAAGTCATGAAAAAGAGACATTTTCCTTTTAAATGTGGAAACTAGCCTAAACAGCCATATGAAAAAAAAAGGGTATCTGAAACTTCTTTACATCTTTTTTTTCTAGGAATCATATGAAATTATGGTAGAAGTGGCTATTGCAAGGATCTCCATAACGCATGTTCTTATTACAGTAGGGAAGATAGCAGCCTTCTTGTCTCCAGGACATACATTACACGTGTGATTTGCACAGTTCATTGAAATTATATTTACAAAAAGAAAGTGAGCAAAGCTTTTATGACTAAATATGAAAGCTGCTTATCTTCCTGTTATGACGGTGATTCAGTTTGAATGGAGAAGACAATAAAGTGGATAATTTCATTTTTCTAAAAGTGATATTGGTTTAGAATATCAAGTATGTCCTGGTGATCACTATAATGCATCCACCCTGATTCCTCCAAGACATACTATTTCCTAGAGATGCTTTGTTGGTCTAATGCAGATATGCAGCAGTTAGCATTTCCGACTACCTCCTGTAATCTCTTACGTTGGATCACTGTCATTCCAGTAATTCATGCTGGACCATTTACTCTGTGATCTCTGTTGCTAACAGTAGAGAAGCTGAACTGAGTCTTTAAAAAAAAACCATTTGGTTCCAAGTCAGTGATCTGGTTCCCTGATAGGCTGCTTCATTCAAACTATTTTACTAATGTGTTTCTGTTTTAGGGTCAGTGGTATGGCTCATCAATAAATCAGAGATATTCTTAGAGTCTGGAAAAGCCTGCCAAATCTCAAAAGTGACAGAAAATACTTTTCCTCAAATGGATCTGTTGAAGCATAGCATATGTATGGCTTTGTCATTTCTTGTCTTTTAGAAGCTTGAGAGGCTTGGTTTTCTTCTCTTCCTTCAAGTGTCTTCATTTGTAGCCACAAATAATGGTGTTTGCAGTCCTTACTTGTATAGTATGACACTGCATTATTGCTTGGAATGCAACTGCCTCTAAGACATGCTTTTTTAAATCAAGATGTCACATTAAAAGGATGTGATCAGAGCACAATACTCAAAAAAAACAAAATGCAGGAAATGAAAATAAATATGAAGATATTTTACTTTGCAGTAGTTGGAAAGTTCTTAGATGAAACTGGAGAAATGATTAGATGAACACAGAGGATACTTATAAATTAGCTTAATGGCCCATGTCCATTTTCATTAACATTTTTAATAGTTAAATGCTATCTAATGGAAACTGCCAGTTAGAGCTGATCAGACACCAACAAGTGATTAGAAGGAATTTTGTGGTTTACAGGGTGAAAAAAGGCATAACAATCTAGTTGCATACATGGGGATGGCAGAGATGCATATTAAATTAACGAGAGTTTCTGGTTCTGGAATAGTCCAGAAAATAAGAACACAGAGGAAAATAAAAGCTTCAAGAAATGCAGAACATGCACTGAAGATGCTTCTGCTGATGATTTTTTAGTTAAACAGGAAAAAGTGTTTGAATTGTACATTTCTAAAAGGTTATTAAACCACTAGAAAACAGGCTCTTTACATGAGTTGGAAAGAGTCCAATCTTCTGGGTGTCTAAAAAAGCTTACTTAGAAGAAGGCAGCTAAAGTACTCAATCAGCTTTTGTGGTTTTCTGTTCATGTAATACGGCCCACATGTAACACCAAGTTTTCAAGCTGCTATTCTGAGTATGGTGGTTTATACTGTATCTTAGGTCATGCAAATGTCTTAACCAGGGGTGTGCCTAAAAATAAAGACCATAAAGAACTATGATCTATCTTCCAGATGCAATTAATACTGAATTTAAAAATTCACAATGGTTACAACCTACAAAGACGAGTCTCTGAAAATCCAGCTCTTCCTGTTTGTGGTAGTATGTGGAGGAACAATTAAGGAATTCATATTTCTTTGCTTCATGTATCCTTTATCTTTGTGATTAACTTTTGGCTTTGGGTTCAATTCTTTGACAGAACTCCCTGAAGACACAGACTTCCTGGAAGCCATAACCAGTGCTTTGAGGGCTCTCTTACAAACAATGGCATCAAAGAACATCTCCCAGGTAAGAGGTTTCAAGCTCAATTGCTGCGGTAGATTAAAATTAATGTAAGATTGTGCTGAAATGTTTTTGAAACAAAATCACTTATATGAGTTAATCTGTAATTGTGAACACCGAATGATTTTAAAATCTGTACTTTCAGACTTTATATTTTTCCTGGACCTTACAGGAATACTTTGCTATATACATGCTTCATAACAATTAAATTTCAGTGAAGTATATTTCAAAACCAAAATAGCAATAAAAAACCCAGGTAGTCTCTTTGAGATGAGATGGATATAATGACAAATATTTTATCTACTACATTACCACCTACACGTACTGAGTCTTTATTTCCTGATGTCACCCAGTTGAAGCTGATTGTTCTTCTAGAATCTTTGTTGGACATAGATGTCCAACATCAAACATGAGGTAAGCATAGAAATGAAGCAAAATAATTTGTTATAAAATGTAATACTAGGTGGGCTGCAGGTCCTTTCTGTCTTTAAACTGAAAAAGAGCTTCTATAAGTTATAATGAGCTAGAAATAGCTATTGAGCTAGTAGGTAAATTTGTGAAAATCTTACTGGGCTCAGAACCATTTCTTCAGCTTTGTAATGGCCTTGGTTATGTTCTGGGAGAAACACGAAGTTGAAAAGGAAAGTGTAATTTTATTGTATTGTTGATTACGCTTTCAGAATTTGTGTATTTTTTATAATGTAGGAATTTCTATTTCTCTGTTACAAATCTGCCTGTGTGGTCAGTAGAAGCGGATTACCGAAATGTCATATTTGAAATTTTCCCTGGAAGTGTAATTTTTTTTTTTTTAATTATTATTTTTTTCCCTTTCCTCTCCATTGCTAAACAGTGTATGACTCCTGAGCAGTTGCTGGCTTTATGCGAAGCTGGTATTCACAGCAGCAATGCCAGTGTTAGAGTGAATGTGGTGAGCATCCTTGGAATTTCTGGCAGTGTCCTGGCAAAATTACAAGATACAGCTGAAACACTAAAGGTGAAAAAGCAAATTTTGTGTTTTAAGTCTGAAACTGTTTTGATACTTCCTTAAATTTTCACAAGTACTGTTTGAAAAATCTTTTTTTTTTTCTTATTTCAGATGATTGGAAAATTTCTTCTTGAGGTTGCTATGAAGGAATCTTCTCTTGTAGTAGCAGGAGAAGCCTTGGATGCGCTTTTTGATGTATTTGCAGATGGTAAAGAAGCAGAAAAAGCAGCGGTACAGATGAAGTTGCTCCCAGCACTGAAAGAATTTCAGCCAGTGTTCAAATTGAGGGTAGGCATCGGATGCAGCCAGCTCAGTATCTCAACGCATGATGTGGGTTAGGGTTTGCGGGCTGGCAGAGGGATAATTATCTGGACTGTGTGACTTTGTAAGATCATGGGGGAAAAACGAAAACAAATAATTGAATTCCTGCTATCCTACTTTAGAGCAGAAGAAATGTACTTACCTTGCAGTTCATGGAACCATTCAGGTATCAGCACAGCATGAGCATTGCAACATCTGTGATACACTATCAGTGTTACTGATGTCCAAATGACTACTTTCCTGAAACTGTTGTAAAATTAATCCTTCAGATGTCTCTGGAGAACAGCTGATTTGGTGGGAGAGATAGAAGTCCTATCTGAAGTTACACTGACGTCTTTTGTTTTTGATTTGATGTAGTTGCAGGTGGATATTTCTGTTCTGTTGCTGCTCAATTATCCTGCATTTTTAAGAGCTACACAGATAAAATTCTAAGCTGTGTTTTTAATTTGAACTTCAACTTAAATAGAAAATGATCTCCAGCGCATTATTTTTCACTCAGATGAAGCCTGAGGAATGACTTCTGTAGTCTTAGAACTAAGCACATTTTATGTGCATATAAAATAAATATTTGACAGTGCTACAGGTGTTTGGTTAGTTAGATGTGTAAGGTCTTTAATTTAAAAAGCTACAGTTAATAAATGTATGTATCAGATTTATGAGCAAAATAGGATGCCAGTAGTAGTCTAGTTCTAGGCAGAGATGTATTGTAAATTACTTGCAGAAGTATTTGCTAGCTGTGAATGTGCGCACGTAAATATGTGGGTGTTCTCAAAAGGCACAGATAGTGTGCCTTGCTAGAGAACCTCTATGCAATTGTTAGAAACTTCTGGTGATCCAATGGAAAAGCTTCTCCATTAGTAAAATATGTATTATTTTTTTTGGTTTTGCAGATGCGAAAAGAAGGCAAAGAACAATGTAGTACAGATCAGCTCTGTGTTCTTGACAATGTGAAGATGAATTTGAGAAGATTCATTGCATATCAGGAGACGCTAGGCAAAAACCCAACTTGAAACATCGAGGAACTTTAAGGTTTCCTTATTGCAAAATGTTTTCCAAAAATATAACCATTTTGAACTTCTAAAATGTATTGAGCAGAACAGTTTGTGCTTTCATGTTCACATTAGATTTTTAAACGTTCAGTATTTTATACTCCTGGGTTGATGCAATATGTAAGTCACGACAGCATAAAAATGCGTAGCATACTTTGAGATTAAATGTTAGCAGTGATAATAATGTGCTTTTGCAGTCCTGAGATCTGTAAATAGCACCACTGTCATTGTTTAGAAACTCTCATGTATCCTGGTGGACAAGTACAATTGCATGAAAAAGTAATTTAAAGAATATTGTCAGATATGCCCTAGATCAAGGTGGGGGGAACAGGACACTGAAGTTATTTTGAGGGAATTGAGCAGTGGCAGGGTGTGTCTATTTGCCATTTGCTCTTAACTGTTTCTGGAATTGCACAGGCACTTATGGCAAGATTCGCAAGGGAAGTGTGCGACAGTGTATAGATTACTATCAGCACTTGGATCTGTTGCTGCATAAAGTTTATCAAAGAGGAAACTGTTTGCTTCATTTATGATAAATTTGGTATGATAGCTTTTCACTCTTGAAATCAGTCTAAGAGGATGCTATTCTTAAACAGTTCCATGTTTTTAATTTGATTGGTGTTTCAGAAAATCAAGTCTCCCGATGTACCTTCTTCCTTGTAATTCTACATCAGGACGAATTTGAATTCAGGGAAGCAGTAAACATAATAAAATATTTTGTTATACTGAGGTATTATCTAAAGTAATTTTATAACTGCTGAAAATCTTTTTTTAAATATTTGTGATAGAAACTTTTAAGCTGTAAAATACAGAAACTGTTTTCAAAAATGTCACTGATTCATGAAGAGACTGTATGTGCACTCCCATATATCCAATGTTTTGGTTTTGTATCTGTGAACAAGATACTCATACATGTATACTTCAAGGGGTTTTATTTTTACCTTTTCAGGAAAATGCATTTTTTACACTGGCTTTTGAAATAGGACGCCCCTCCTCCCTCCGTTAAAATAGACATCTAGTTTTTGGCAAGATTCTGCTCGTGGTGTTAGCATGGAACGGCAAACACCAAATTTACTCAGTTTGTTAGATATCAGTCTGTTAGTTTGGAAAGCAGGCTTTGGAACTGGCCAGAACTTGCAAATGGCTGATGTAAAAAAAAAAGTCTGACATACTGTGTTTTGTCAAATGCAAGCAAGGGGGAGTGAAAACTGAGTTTTAAGCAGCTCCACAGCGTGAAAGTCCTGTTACTGCTAGTACTTTTCAGAAGTTTGATTAAATGTGTGATGTGATGCCAGCTAAGCAAGTGTGCAAGTGAGTGTGCACAATTGGAAAGGCTCCAGGGCTGTTAGGCCTGGCTCTCAAAAGTCCGGGAGAAGTCCTGAGGAGATGGAGCTGTTGAAAAAGTTACCTGTCATTCAGCAAGGGCAGCCAGTGACAAGGGCTGGGGTGTAACAGCTGAGGAAAGAGCAGTGAGGTGGATTAGGGCATAAGACTACACAGTGTGGGTTTTAATCCCAATGTTAATAATACTTGCTGTTCACTGAGGTTAGTATAAGATTAGCGTGATTTAAAAAAAAAAAAAAAAAGTGTGGGGGGGTATTAATACTAGTTCAAAGCATTTAAAAAGACTTCCATGGAGAAACTGAGTACAATACTCCAGGTGTGATCTCATGAATGCTGAATAGAGGGAAGTAGTAGGTTCTCTTGACCATGCTCTTGCCAATGCAGTCCAGTATTTGATAGCGTGTGTTCCCTCTGAGGGTACGCTGCTGACTTCTCTTCAACTTGTTGTCCACCAGGACCCTGAGGTCCTTCTCTGGAACACTGCTCTCTGGTCATTCAGTCAAGAGCCTGCTCTGTTTCACGGGATTGTTTTGTCCCAGGTGTCAGAGCTTCAGGTTTTGCATCAAGTAAGAGGTCAGAATCTGTTTCCAGGGGCCATTAGCACAATTAAGGGGTGGGGGTGGTGTTCTCTTAAGGTACAAATATGAAAGTTGCAGATAAACGCAGCAACTGGAAAGCCTACTGTTTTAATATGATCTGTCAGACCCTATTTTCCTCCTTCAAATGAAAGTAAAGAATGTCATTTAGATCTTCAGCTCTCCTAGTAGTAGGAATTCTTGTTTTGTTTTTGTTTCTGGTATGCACTAATCAGTTAAATACCTTAAAAATCTTGGGTTTTTTTTGTTCTTTTTTTTTTCCATTATAAAATAGAGTCATAGTATAAACCGTATCACTTGTAGAAGTGTATGATGTAGTGCTTTGATTTAGGGCTTAAAGTATTTCCTTCTATCTTCTGGTACATATGCCATTTCTAAGCTAATAGCTGGAAGAGTAATGAGGACATAAAAAAGCATTTTAGTTTCTTGTGAGTTTATACTAAAACTAATACAGAAAAGCTAAAATAATCCTTCACCTCAATTTCATCTGAGCAGGTTGAAGCACTTCAGTGGGCCTATTTGGCTGAGGGTATGGAAAAATTAGCAGGCTGGCTGTTCTGTCTACAGCTCTTCAGATACGTTTGGGTTGATAGAAGGAGAAGCTGTAGCTCTTAAGAGGGTTTTCTGTTTTATTAGCTCATCACTAATTAAAGAAACTTTTATAGGTAATTTCTGAACATCCCATATTGTATAGTCTTATCAAAGTCTATTTCCCTTCTCAGTGATCCATAGCAAAATGGAGCCATCATATTCCTTTGGGGTTTCTGTGGTATTATGGTTATTAAAAATTAGCCAACTGCATATTTTGACATACACGCTTTTGTTTTTTATTTTTTAAATAAAGAAAATCTCACTATATCACCTGCTAGCTACTAACTTGGCGTAAGTTGCTCTTAGTTGCTAATGGGTGGCTTGTGAACAAACATGAGATAGTAATTTTGGATGCTAATGTAGGGGGCCTGTTCTACTTGTAAGGGATGAGATAGAAGAGAATAGAAAAAGTGTGGAAGACAACGAAATAGCAAGTTATGTGCGATGGGAGGAAGTGTCAGATCATGGCCTAAAAAGAGAAGAGAGATACAAGTACAGAAAAACTAAGCTGTATCCTTTGGGCTATAAAAATTGTTCTAACACAGCTGAGGAATATTAAGGCATCAGAAAAGATGATGCGGCATAAGTTAACTGCTTGGTGGGCTCTTTTGGCACTGATTTATTTAAGTAGTTTTAGGGTAAGTGTGAGATGAAGATAAGCTCCTTGACAACCTATAAAGACAAAGCCAGCTCTCTGAGACACTTTGAAGGTGGAAGATACTGGCCTGATCTAGACAGTGAGCAGCATAAGTAAACAGATGCTAAATAGATGAAAGTGATCTTCATCAGTTCATGTAATCACACAGATAAAACTGGTATCAAAACAGGTATCTTAAGCTGAATTGGTTTGTTTATCCTGGTCCCTAAAGCATCATCTGTCTGTGTTTCCATTTAAAACCTGCGGTTCTTTCAAAGTATGGACTGCTGCTTTGTCTCCCTGTCTGACACCTAGCACAACAGAATCTGCCTCTGGAGAGAGATTTCGTGCCTTAGTAAGTGCTGAATTAGGTCAGTCTATGGTGTTAAGTATGATTGGAAAGGAAGAGGGGCTGTCTGCTTTCCCTTGCTGTTCAGAAGCAGTGGGACAGGTGGCACTCGCTGCTGCTTTGGCCTCTTTGCAGTCTGCAAAAAGTTGAATCTCCATCTGTGTAGATCAGGAGTTATCTTTGCTGTGTGGTTTTATTTTTACCCTCTATGCAAAGAAACGAGATAAGATTTAAATAAGCATTTGTTGTGAAGTACTTTTTATACGTCATGCCTTGGCATTCAGATGTTCTGCGTTGGGGGTATTTTTTTTTGCATTATGTTTTATTTTAAAGATCCTCTCTATAGGGGAACAAGAATAAGTTTAGCCAGTACTATTTGGCTTGGTTTTACATTTGTATTTTGAGTGAGGGGAAAAAAAAATCAGAGCACAGTAAAATTATAAAATGAAAACTGTAATCTGAGAACGAATTAATTTGAAATCACTTTGTAGTTTAAGTATAATAAATGAAACACATATCTTGTGGAATATTAACATATACCAACCAACCAAAAATGCTTAGAAACTGAAGTTCTGTTTCCTTAATGAGTAATTTTCAGTAAAAGCATTCCCAGAGGACTGGAAAGAAACATCTAGCCTTACATTTGCTGTTGCAAATTCAAATTCAGGCAATGGTAATTGTAATTGAAAATAATATAATGATTCTTTTCTGGCACAGATGAATTGAGTAAACAATCTAAATATAGTTGCACTGGACATGCTGTTAAGATATAATACGCTAAAATAATTGGCAGAAAATAAAAACTCTGACAGTCACAGCAGATTAAGGAACCTGAAGTTTATCCACAAGGGCTGGAACATGGTGGGCCTTTCTGTCTGAAGAAGCTTTTACGGAGCAATGTGGAGTTTTTTGTCTATCCTTCAGATAAATTCAAACTGTTTAATTTCTGTACTTTCCAGGAAAAACAGCATGTATTTAAATCACTTCGCTCTAACTTCATTTTGTTTCTGTATTATTTTCCTAAGCTCCTCGCTTCTGTGAGAGGCAGTATGTCAGACATAATTCAGTGACCACATAAAAACATAGTTTGAGAATTGTACACAAAAGATATGGTAAGACGTTTGTCTTTTTTCTGCCAAATCTGGGTGTCTTTGTATTACTGCTATATTAAGGACTTAAATCAAAATGCCTGTGAGCTGGAACAAGGTATCGTCGCAATAATCTGTGTGCTGTTAGAACTATTGTGGCTGCTATGTGGTCGTCTTGACACGCGGGAGGGTCTTAATGCAGCCCTGGCACTGCCAGGTGCTGTGAGTCATGGCCATGTAAATGCCTTTACCACTTCTAGAGATGCATTGGGATTTCAGTATACATTCTCCAGGCTTTGTGTTCCTTTTTTTAACAAAAATCTCAGCTGGGATTCTTTGTTTTCTTTCCCTTCTGATGTGAATTTTTTGAACTTTTAAGGAAAATTGCATTGGCCTTTTCCCTCCCCCCTCACTGCTTGTTGGAGAGTGAAGGGCACTTCCAGAATTTGACTGAAGAATGGCTGACTCAGCTAGAAAATGCATGATGTTTCTAAATAGCCTTTTCTGAGGAATTGCCTCTCTTTAGTAAGTTGAAGTTCAAAGTCATGACTTAAAAATCATGTTGACCACATTCAAGTATGGTGCTCTTTTTTGCCTTTTTTTCTAATATCCTCTCAGTTTACCCCCTAATCTAATGTAGTATCACACTGTTTTTTTAAGACCAGATTTTTTTTTGTTACTGTTACCTCTGTAAGGATAACATGAATTTTTATTAGTAGTTTGTTCCCCTTCTTCTGTGGTGTTTAAAAAAGAAAGTTGATGACTCGAAGTTTGGCAGTTCATGTGTCTTTGTAAAAGGAACATGAGGCTAATAATTTTTGATATTCTCCAGTTATTCTGGCAGTTATAAGCATGTGCGTTTTGGAAAGTAGCTATTCGGGACAGTTCTCCCACTTAGGAGCTTTTACTCCTGTGCTCAAGCCCCACCAGTTTCCACTTGGCTTTGGATGGTAGTTTTCAGGTGACTTTCAAAGCAATTAACCAAATCTGCCACATCAAAGACAGAATTTCACCCAACAGATTCTCACTGTAGTTGAGTTTTATTTCAGCCATACCTCTCAGATACCTTAGGACAAAACCCTCTCCTCGTCCTGCTCTTGGCTGTTGGGGGACGGCAGAGAAGCCGTAACTCCAGTCTGTGTGTGTGTGTGTCAGTGGGACATAATGCCAGCACTTTGCAAACTTTCCATGTCGTGGGATACTGGGAATTGAAATGCATCGTGTTAAGCGCAAAGCACCTCCATGCTCCATCTACCTACAGAGAAATCTTGTCCCACACCGTCCTGAAAGTACGCAAAGAGAAGCATCAGGACATCCCTGCTCACTGCCTGATCTGACACAAAAGCTGGTTTAGGGCTGTAGTGTGCGACTACTCAAAATAAAGTTGGCGCTGACCACACGTCCTACAGCTGCATCTCGCTGCCTGTGTAAGGCGCTTTCCCAGCTGCAGCAGAGTTGACGCTACCCGTGTGGCACCGAGGCTCCCCCTTGGCTCCTCGGGTCCCCCGGAGCCGCCGCCCGCCGTCACAGAGGGGCACACGGGAGGGGCACCCGTTGGGGAGCGGCCGCCCGCGGCTGAGGGGCGCGGGGCTGGCCCCGCGGCGGCTCCTCGGGGCCGGGTGGGCGCTGCCGCCCCCTGCCGCCCAGCGGGGCCTCCCCGGGCAGCGCTCGGTGCGCTCAGCGCCGCTCAGCGCCGGGGGCGGCCGTGCCCTGAGGGGGGCCGGGGGCGTTTGTTACGCCGGGCCCGGCCGGGTGTGAGTGTGCGGGGTGTGAGTGTGTGAGTGTGCCCGTGTGTGTGTGTGTGTGTGTGTGTGTGTGTGTGTGTGAGAGCCGGCCCGGCCCGGCCCCGCCTCGCCGCGCTCGCCAGGAGGGGCGGGGGCTGTGGAGCGACGGCAGCGATCAGGCAGGCGCGGAGCTGCCCTTCCATAGGAGCCGCCATTAGCGCTGGGACCCGCTGACAGGGTCTCGGCGGCGGCGGCCGGCGCGGCGCGGCGCGGGGAGCGGAGGCAGCCGGGGTGGGGTCCCCGTTTGATGGATCCCCGGATCGCCTGGTTCCAGCCAGAGCAGCTCGGCCCCTCGAACCGCCTGTGGATGCAGATCTGGGAGACCACGCAGGGGGTCCGCAACCTCTACTTCCAGCAGCAGCAGCAGCAGCAGGAGCAGCAGCAGCAGCAGCAGCAGCAGAGCGCCCCCGCCGGGGCCGGCCCGGCCTCCCCGCCCGGCATGTACCGCGCCCCCCGCGCCGACCCCCAGCCCGACTTCCTGCCGCTCGAGAGCGCCAACAACCAGCACAACCGCAGCCTCCGCCAGGCCTCGCCGCCCCCGGGGGCCGCCGCCGCCTGGGCCCGGCCCGCCCGGGGGGTGCCGCCCGCCGCCGCCGCCGCCGCCGCCGCGGCCGCCGCCGCCAGCAACAAGAGGAAGCGCGACAACAAGGCCAGCACCTTCGGCCTCAACTACAGCCTGCTGCTGGGCGCCCCCGCGCAGGGCCGGGCCCCCGCCCTGGGCGACGGGCCGGCGGGCAGGGCCCAGGCCGGCCTGGCCGAGCCGCCCTACACCGGCACCCCCTGGAAGAAGCGCAACTACAGCCAGGGCGTCGTGGGGTGAGCGGGGCCCGGGGGGGAGGAGGGGAGGAGGAGGAGGAGGAGGGGGGGGAGGCCCGGGGCCGGCGGGGGGCGCTGGGCCGCGGCACCTGAGGCGGGCGGCGGGGCCCAGGCAGGCGCAGGCCCCGCGGGCGGCGCAGGGCAGGGCCGGGCCGGGCACGGGCGGTGCGGGAGCGGCCGGCGGGGCCTGGCGCGGCAGGTGCCGGAGCGGGGCGGGACGGGCGGGGGGCAGCGCCTGGAGCCGGGACGTGCCCGGGTGCGGGCAGGGGAGCCCGGGGCCGGCCCCCCCCGGCTGTCCCCGCACGTGGTGCGCAGCCCTCCTCGCTGTGCCGCCCTCCGCGCCGTGCCCCCGCCGCCCGGCCCGCTGCGGGGAGGGCCGCGGCCGGGAGCTGCCCGCAGCGCGGCGGGGGCACGGCGCTGTCAGCCGCTGCTGTGTGGCCGTGGCCGTGCCGCACGCCCCTGCGGCTCGGAGCTCCCCTGGAAGAAGCGCCCAGCAGGGCTGGGAGTTGAGGAGGAGCCGCTGCTGTGAGGGGGAGCACACACACTGGGGGGTTACGCAGGGAGCGTTTTCTAGAGCCGTGACAGAGGTCAGTGCACGTGCAGGCACCTGTGCTCAGCTGGGAGCCTGTGTGCACACACAGGGCGTTGTGGGTTGCAGTGTGGGGTTGTTAATGGTTCTCATGGAGCTCTGACTGTGGAATGCATGTGCTGATCTGAGTGTCTTGGCCATGCTGGTTTTGTGTGAGCCTAGGTCTCATCAGTTGGCGTTGTGCGAGCCCACAGAGATCGAGGGCAGGCAAACACGTCTCTTCTGTCCCGTCTACCCAAAAGCGGTTCTGAGCTCCTCCTGCCCCCATTTTGTAAACGTGAGGATGGCTTTCAGTATGGGTGATTCCTTGGATAAAATGCCATTGACAACTTCTGTAGCCTTTTTATGTTTTATTTATCTGTTTATTGCGTTCGTGCTTTTCAAAATATAACCTTTGGCTTTGACCCATAGCTTAGGCCTCCTCCCCCCGGCAGGAGCATGTTGACGTGTATTTGACTTGTTAAGTATGGATTTCTGCTGTGGCGTGTGCAGGTGTAGTACCCTTTCCAATCCTTCTCCTTTACAAAAACGTCTGGATTCGTTCCAGGGTTCAGATGGCTGAGGTGTATGGTGACAGCAGGAGGCCACGAAGAGCTCATTTTAGAAATCAGTAATGATTTGGGTGCGTCGCTTTCTGGGTGCCCAGCTTGCACCTAAAGGTCCTTCTGCCACCTCCCACCAGAAAGCGTTGACCTCGTGCCTTCTGAAAACTGCAGTTCTGTAAGATCTGTCAAAATGAATATTCAAAGTTGCTGGTTGTTTTGGAAGGCGAGCTCTTATAGCCTCGGGCTCCCTACTTTCTTGCCAGCTCCTATGTTACCTTTACTGCTGGGGTTATAATAATTCATAAAATGACATTGCAGAAGTGTGCTGTTTTAACTTCTGTAGTCACTGTACGCTGGAGCCTTCCATGACTTCCTTCACAAGACTTAAAAGCAATGTGTTCAAAGCATACTAAATACCATGTGTTATTTTTTGTAAGTTAGTTTTTGGACTCTGTCTGTCTTCCAGCTTGTCATTTATTTACTTGAAGGTTGAGGATCGTTTTTAGAAGCGCCATTCTCTCTTGTAAACTGTAAACCTTTCTCGGCATTGGAGATGCAGGGTAAGAAAAGAGGGTGAGCTTCCTCAAGAGATATAAGCTAATAATTGTACGGAAGAATTCAAGACGATGGCTGTCACAACAGCAGAACTTTGTTTGAACGAGTTTCAAAAGCCAAATGGATGTACCGTGTGTATTTTTTTTTCCTCTTAGTATTTAAAATCATTCAAATACGTCGGCCTGTCCTAGGTTTGGCTGTCAAATTTGTGGCATATGTTTACATGATGCCCAGATTTTCTCTTAGCTATTTCCTTTGTTCGTAGCGGGGCAAGGTAGAGTGTCTCTATGATGTGCCCCTGAATTCCGTTTTCAAAGTGATGGAAGTAAGTGGCATTTTCTTTTTAAAGGCTACTTATTCCTGAGGTATTAAGAGGCTATTAGCTAACAAGTCCTAATGAAAAATAGTGAAAACAATTATTAAAAGGAGCTGTAGCCTCTCAGGAAGGCACGGAAAACCCTCAGATTTTCTGCAGATTGTTCTGTGACTGGCCGGCTGCTGGCGAGGCGTGGCGAAGCCTGCAGAGCTGCTTGGGTTGTGCTGAGCTGCTCCCATCCCTGTCGTACACAGTTCTTTTCAATAGCTGCTGTCTCACCACGTATGGTGAGGATGGACAGAGAGGTTCATAACCTAGCAAATGAGGCCGTGGCTGAAATATGTGTTTTAAATTCCTTTTTTCCGAGATGGGCTCCTGCATTTGTGTTGGCAACGCCTGGCAGCTGATAGGAGAGGAAAAGATACTGGAGCTCTGTTACAGGCACTACTTCTGTGTTAACAGGTATCTTTTTTTCCTCCCTAAATTGTTCCAATGCAAATGTTAAATGTCAGAAAGGCTTGACGCTTTCCCCTACCTACCATCCTATAACTGTTTTCAGCTGATGGCTTTAAATTCAGAGTCTCCTCAATGCTGCCGTGTTGTTGAGCTGTCCCCTTTTCAGAAAGCTTAGGCCTGACTTGACGGCAAGCACAGTTGAAAGCTGACATGTGGAATTCACATTTCCAGTGCAGGGATGTCTCTTGCGTGTACAGCTGTGTGAAACCAGCTCTGAATACACAATTACATTGATCAGCTGTCTGAAAAAACAGTCCAATAATTCTTAGCTAGTGGGGCAGTTTGTGTAAACACCTAACAGCCTGTAACTAGTTTGCTACTAGGCTGTCCAGGTAAATGTTTGAGTCTTCTCAGTTTTTTGATTTTTGAGATACAGTATTTTCTTGGTTTGCTCTATCTGTATGTAAGGTGATATCCAAATCATTCAGAAATAAGCTTCAAGTGTGGTGTTCTGATTTCAGGGTGGGTTTCTTACAAAGCCCGCGCAGTGTTTGTGAACGTGCCTCAGTACTGGGATGCTGGCTGCCTTCAACATGTGGCTGGTTTTGGCAGTTAACGGTGCTGTTGTACGCATCGTATTCGGGCATGTCTGTAATATTTCTCCTTAATCTGTTTTCAGACTTGTAGTTCTGTGAACAATGCAGATGTTCACATTACACGTGATCTTCTTTCCTTAGTTCTGGCACTCCTACCGTTGTGAGGTCCGAAATCCCGCTGTAAACGAATTGTCCAGTGCTGCCCATGATTGCTTTGCACTGGTCCCATTCAGGCCGTGTGTCTTACATCCTCCATGGCCTTTGTCAGCAGGCAGTAGTGCTAAAAAGAACAAACAGCACAGGGAATGAACCTAAAGTTGTGCAGGATCCGTATGATGTTTCTGGTGACAAACATACCTCTGAGGACTGTCACTGAATTTAGCTGGATGTGGTACTCTGGGCAGCATCGCTCAGAGATGCAGGATTTGTGCTTTGGGGTTTGTGGAGGGATTTCTTGTCATTCCCTCCCTTCCCAGGGCAATAGTCAACTGTTAGCACTGTGCCACAGTTCCAAGGGCACAACAAGTGGCTGGGGTACAGAGACAGGTGCCTGACTGCTTTTGCCAAGCGTAGGCTGAAGCCTGAACTGCAGCAAAACAGCAAAAATAAAGACTGGCGCTTCGGTTTGGTCCATCTCCTTATGTGTTTCTCTGGTGCTTGCACTGAAGGGAAGAGTTGATAAGCAGCTCCCAGGTAGGAGACGTGGATTTGGGAACTTCGTAGGAAGCTGGATAATTTTGACCAGAGTCTTCTTTCAAGTAGAAAGGCCCTGATTAATATGAGTTTAGGAGGGAAAAGGCCATGTGCACAGCTGAGGAAGAACCTGGGTTAAACAGAAGACAAAGTGTTTTGAAATGCTGAACTCACGGCACTTTGAAGTGCTGGTGGAGACTTTGACACAGAGGGAGAGCCTCCCGTGACCCCGCTGGAGGTGGGTGCGGGCTCAGCCTTGCGAATTGGTCAGCACGGCGTGGGGGTTCCCTGCTGCCCTCCGGGATTACAAGGGTACCGTGAAATAAAACCAGTGCTGCTTCGGGAAGAAAATAACTTAAAGCCGCATGTGCTTACTGGAGAAGTTGTAATGGGATTTTTTTCATGTGAAGTATGCCAGCTTCTCATGTCTTATAGTCGCTTTTTTGGAAGAAGCTGAGTGTGCTAAGGCAGCTGCAAGCTCATGCTCGTCGAGCTTTGAGCTGACCAGAAGGCATGTAGCTGCACTGATGCAGCAGTCGGTCTGAGATAACGTGCCCTGTGTCTCTTCAGGTCTTACTCGTGCGGGCCCTTGCTTGGTATCAGGCACAGCAGCATGATTTCCACGGGGGCTGGAGCAGGAGGAGAAAGCTGTGTGTGTGAGTACCTGCAGCAAAATGTCTAGCCGGGCTGAATGCCTGACTGGGGGAGGGAACTGTGATAAAATCCTAATCAGCCGTGCTGGTTTTCGTCATGTACTCCCAGCAGTTCAGATCAAATGCATGGGTGGCACTTGCTTTGCTCTTGCAGTAGCTCGATACCTACAAGTGCTTCAGGTAAATAAAGCACACGCTTGTCAGACACGGAGCATCTGTGCGACTGCTGCTGAGGCAGCAGCGAGGGGTGCGTGCGGCTCTTCCAGCACGTCGTCACTTAGAGGATCGCATGCGTTTGGGATCTAATGAAGAAGTGGATGTCAAAACATCAGCTGCAGTTGAATTCACCACATACATCATGCACAGAAATCAACTACGTGGGAAACGTTCACAGGCGGCAGTCTTCCTGCTCCCTGGAGGTGTCTCAGAACAGTACTGGCCCTTGGCTCCGTATCCCTGTAAGCGTTCAGGTACACTGCAGGGCCATCAGTCCAGTGCGAATCATTTTCTTCTGCCTCTCTGGTAGGAGTCCTGGTTACTCTTGGTCTTGTCCCGTGCTGTGTCCCAGGGCCCTGGCAGCACCCTTGTGACAGCTCGTGCAGTACTTGAAGGCAGGCGTCGGGGTTTTATGGACGCGAAGTCAGCTGTTAGCCCACGGCCTTCAGTAGTGGCAGCCTGTTGTTACCCTCTTGGAGGGGCTGGGGGAGAGAAGCAGGCTTCCTAGGAGATGAAACTGTCAGACTAGAGGCAGTTTGAGGAAACCTGTAGGAAATATACTGTAAATATTATATAACAGTATTGTTTGAGCTTGCAGAACCTTGGGACGGGGCCAGAATTTCAGCATGTCTTGTTTAAACAGTTTAAAGAGGACTTCAGAGGCCTGCTGGTTTCCACACATGCAGGGAAAGAGTATTTAAATGTATTTTTGTGGGCTGTTTTGTTTGCTCCGATTCTTATATTCCGTTTATGACTTGGGCACCTATTTACCTTGGAGCGGCTATATAAGGAACAGAAGTTTGGTGGACTTTTTTGGTGGACGGGGATGTCTATATTAAGTAATAGGAAGAGCATGTCGTGCCCTCTTGAGTGTTTGCTGGTTCCCAAGAGCTGATACGTGCTCTCCGTAGCAGTGTGCAGTTGGAGAAAGGAGACCTGCTCACCCCAAATCCTTATCAGTATCACATTAAACTGTGTTGGGGTTACAGCTCTTACTTTTTAATTGGCAAGCTGTTAGCTTGAGGTCAGCTTTAGGAAGCGTGAGATTGTGTTGCTGGTCCTCGCCCTGTATCACAGAAGCATGTTGTTGTCTTTTTCTCTGCTTTGTTGTTTTTTAACCATCTTGCTGTTACACTTTATTCCGGGGTAGCTTGTACACACTTATTTCAGGTTGGAGAGTAAGATCTGTTTTTTACTTTGGGAGTTCTTAAAACTTTGAAATGCAGTCTGGGAGGCTGTATACATAACATTACAATCTCAATAGGTAATAATGTAATATTTCATATTTCTTCTTCATGACCTCGTAATTTGGTGATTCTGAGTGCATCTCTGAATATAGAGCATGTTCTCCAAAATGACAGATACACCGGAATACAGAGGTGGCCCTGTTATGTGTTGAGGTGTTTGCGTGCTGGTAGTGATACTGCTACATAACCTGCAAACCTCTCAGAGAGAGAAGTGTTTCTGAAGAAAACAAAGTGAAAATCTTGCATAATACATGTTATAAGCAAACAAACACTACCGCTGTTCTTAGCGAGCAGTTTGCATGCTAATTCATTAGTCGAACATGCTGTGAGCTTGTAATTTCTGAAATTACGACTTCATTCCTTTGAATTACCCTTGTGGATGAACTGCCAAAGAGTGTTCAAGATATTGGTCACACTTGTGTATTGCTTTCTGTCCTTTCATCTAGAAATTGGGGCTAAACAAAATATTGCTATAAGCAATTAAAAGCGCAAAAGCTAGGAAGCTGGCTGCTGGCTTCCGATATTCTTCCTAGGGTGCAGGTAGCTTTAAAGAAGAAGTAATTTGAACTTTAATCATTTTGAAACTTTAACCTACAACAGATAACACAGCAGGATTTTTTTTCCTGGAATATGAACTTCGGATGTCAAAGCAAGGCAGGCTGGATTGAGGCAACAGGGCTCGTGTTTGTAAGGCGGCCCGAAACCTCTCCTGCGGAATCTCTGGAGCCTGTTTACCTAATACCAATTAACGTATTAGTGCCGCTGTGTTCAGCACCCTTATGAAGTCAGCTGTCCCTGATGGCTGTTGTTCCGACCTGTGGAGCAACGTCCCAAAATCTGGGTGAGACCGGGTACCTGAGGGGTGCTACAGCCCCGAGGAGGACGGCAGCAGCTCCTTGGCCGCCGCCGTGAGCTGGCCCTGCAGCCCGACCAAGGTGCATCGGCAACATCTGTTAACTTCCTTCCTCCCATGGTGACAATTAAGAGTATTTGGCAGCCCTCATTCCAGATCAGCCTCTCTGACAGTCTCGTAATGTCCTCCTTGGCATGGGAACTACCTCTGAATTATTCAGAAGCAATGTGCAGCTGAAGAGGCACGGTCTTGCTGCGATTACTTGGGGAAGGCTTTACAATATGGAATGCCCCATCACCATACTGCATTGCATGGTCTTGCGTTTTATTTATTTCTTCTGCACCGGATTTTACAGGGTTTTTACTGAAAAGCAGTGGTAGAGGGCTTGGGATCAAAGTCTGTGCCCAGGTGTGCCTGCTGGGCCATGGTACTGGCGTGGTGGGTGGGCCTGAAGGGAGGAACGAGACAGCCAGTGCTGACCTGAGCGTGTCGGACAGGATGCTGTGATTCTACAGGTGGTGGGTTTTAACAGCAGGCAAATGCAAACCAAGTCCTCTCGGAACTTCCAGATGAGGGAGAGTTGTGGTTACAGGTGACTGGGAGCCTCAGCTCAGCATCTGCGCTCAGCGCAGGCTCACTGCCAGGCTGATCTGTGTGCGCGTGTGTGAAGTGTCGCTGCCTTTCCTTCTGTTTGTTTACGGACCCAGCAAATGCTGCGAGAACTTGCATTAACCTGTCCCAAATACCACGCAGAAGTAAGCCCTTCATAAAATGTCTCGCTGTAATCAGAGCGGGGGTGTCAGTCACACAGGGCATGTGGGAGCACCTCGCGGTGCTTCGCGGCTGAGGCCTTGGTGCGGGCTGAGGGGAGCGAGCCTCGGTCAGGGCTTGCTGGCCTTGCCTGACCTCTTGATGTTGTGGTTGCTCCGGGCTGAGGATGTGTGACAGCACAGCTTGCCTCTTGCCTTCGTTTTTTCTCTCACTCTGTCAGTTTTGAAGCTATTCCCTTCCGCGTGGGGCTGCGTGGGCTCGTGGCTGCGGCCGCGCCGCCCGAGGTCAGGCCTGAGCCGTGCTGGGAGTGAGATCCCCACAGGTTTTTAGTGATTTTCTTTGCGGTGTCACACTGTAGCTGGCTGAGTCAAGCAGCCTGTGAGGATCTTCTGTTTACTTGGCCTTCTGGTTGTGTTTTGGACTCGGTGCCTTATTCCCATTCATTCATGGGGATTTTTCCTTGTTGGAGTCATACTTGGCAGGTACTCCTGGGAGAACGATTTCATGTTGATTTTTGCCTTGAGGAGCTAGTTATCTGAGGTAAACAACTTCCTTACTTGTACCTCTGCTTCCAACCTCAGCTAGAGAAGCTGGTCTCATCAAGCTGTTGGGTTTTGCTCTTAAACTTTTTTGAAATGAGGCAGAAAGAGCAACGTTGTCTTGCTTTTGTTGCTGTCTTGTAATTACATTATACATTTTCTTAGCTAAAATCTCTATAAATTTGAATTAGCCAGTGATGTTTTGAAGCTGCTCTTGTTACAATTTGGCCAAATGCGGCAGTGCTCATCCAGGTAGTAAAAGATACTATTTCAGTGGCAGTAAGTAGCAGGGTCGATTCCCAGGGTAGCAGTACCTTGGAGCAGATGAATAGAATAACTGCGTAATAATAAACTTCCCCTCTCAGTTCTTGTATAATGCAGTATTTGCCTGTAGGCGTTAAGTCACTGAGCATTATATGCTGGAATAGTTCACTTCAGCACTTGCTCCTGAAGCATACCACTTCAGGCACGCTGCAGCGTGTCAATTCAGCAGCCTGTAGAGATTCAGGGACCCTCCTGCATGTTTCTGATAGCTGGCCAGCTGGGCTCCACTGCCGGGTCTTCTGCTCAATTTTGGGTACACTAGACAAATCTGCTTAATGTTCAGATTATTAATTACATTATTTTGAGATAGCGGTTTCAGTAAATTAGTTGGATGAATCTTGAGTGCATACTGGGAGAGCTCTGGACAGCCTCATTTCCATTTGCTGCTTTTGCCAGAAGGCTGCACGCAAATTTGGTACCACACGTGTGTGGTCTGGGGATGTCCCACCCTAGGGCAGGGTCCAGTGTTCAGCTGCCTGATGTTATGCCTCGGCCTGCTGTGACTCTCAAGCTATTACAGTCCCTAATGTACCCCACACAGATTGCTTTGTCCTTGCGTCCAAGCAGAATTCAGTAGTTAGTGTAGCTGCTTTAAGTCCTTTACAAGCCATCCTTCAGCATATAATGGTCTCTCTGAATTTTAAGATTTTAGACCCTCGGTCAGTGAAGGGTATTTTCTAGGCTTGTATTGGTAGCTTTCTGGCAGAAAGCTGAACCTTCTGAGGGAAAGAAGATACAAACCATGAGCTGACCTGCAGGTTTAGTAAGAGACCACCTCTTCTAGATGCTGTAAGGAGGAGTCCAGTAGCTGCAGTGGAGGAGAAAGTGTTTCTCCTGGTTCTGACATCGAAGCTCCTCGGTGTGCATCTGTCATTGAGCTAATGGAGGTGACCTCAGGGAACACGTTTCTGTGATCTGCTTAAGTATTATACTTCTCTGCCTGTTGCTGTTTGGAGCCTTGTAGCCCAGAGCAGTCGAGCAGACCGAAAGTTGCTGATGAGTCTCCAAAATATTTGGCAGGTTGTGTGGAAGCACGGCATGCTGCTGCTCACAGTTCATGCTAGTGCCTCTGCACCTTGTCTTGCCAGTGACAGTATCTGAGCTCCAGAAAACAAACCAGAATACAAACAGGTAGTTTGTATATACCTTTGAGAGAGTATGCTATTGGATAAATGAGTCCCAAAATGAATACTGAGTTTTTAAATCCAAACATAGCTCACTGTGCACCCCTTTACTGTAAAAATAACAAATCATCAGTGTAAAAAGCTGCCTGAGATGTTCCTTGTACTTTGCAATAGTATGCGTAATTCTTCCTTCTCCCTTAAAATGCACTCACTCTAGTGACTTCTGAACATTTGGAAATTGAGAGGGAAAAATACTTCTGTGACTCAAATTTTGCCTTGATATGACAATGCTGCATACTGTTATAGCACTGTGTCACCGATGTTCAGTAAAAGTCATGAGTGGTTTTGAACATGTGCTAGGCAGGTAAGTCAGGATCACTGTCCATTTTACTACACGAATATACATTTAACATACAAATCTAAAACCTTGTGCAAAATAGTAAGTGCTAACTTCAAATCTTTTCACAAAAAAAAAAAAAAATTAAATACTTTTAATGTAGAAGATGCAACCAAACCCTCCATCCCGTTAGCCCCCTCAAAATAGCCACCCAATACTATAAGCAAGCTTTAGGAATGTGCGCTGACTTTCCAGGTGGCATACTTTTCCAGATTTCATCGTTTGAAAATGTTCCTGTGCTGGAGTTGAAAAGGTCTTAAACTGCAAATGTAGCTTGTTTATTGGACTTACAAATAATAGAAAAAAATGTTTAATGTTGTGTGAATGAAATGGAGGTGTTTTGAGTTTTATGCTGTTCTTGGTTCTTCTGTCTACTTAGCAGCGAAGAAGCAGGCTTGTTGCACAAATGGACGTGAGGGGTTTCTGGAATTACCACTGCACTCAGAGGTGCATGCTGCTTAGCTGCAGAGACAAGTGGGTAAGCAGGAGCAGCTATAGGTAGGAACTCAGATGTTAAACAGCTTTCTTACTTGACTTTGGTGTGAATATGGTAAGCCTGGGATTGCATTAGTGTCTCTCTTCAACCTAAGACTGGCATGGGTACATTTGGGGTGGAGCTTTGAAGGTTTAAGTCAACTCTGATGGAAGGAGACTATGGTGAATAATTGCATAACCCTCCTTCTTTTCATTTAACTAATATTTTCAGTTAAATCAGTTATCAAGTTATGAGCAAGAAGAGTATTTGCTAGGCAGAACTGCTGTGTCTGTGAAAGCAGATGACTTGTCTCAACTTCATTCTGTTTGGAGCAGGCCCTGCTTTGGGTCCCCTGCAAGGCTTGTTGGGTTGTTGTGTGTGCTTCTGTGGCACACGTGAGCCCGGCATGCTCACAGCCATTTAGCCGTGCTGGGAAAGGGCTGCACTGCGAGTTTTTAGCTCAGAGCCAAGTCTTCAGATGGAGATTTTTTGTTTGAGCACACATTATCCATCGGAAGTACTCAATAGCCTTCGGGGAGTATGGTCATCTCACCTCTGCCCTGATAGCGTGCGCTGTCGTTTGTTGGCAGATCAGAGGCTGAGTGTTTGTTTAATAATATTTGCTGCACTGACAAAGTAGCAGCGATGTACTAGTGATGTATGAAGAGCTTCCATGGTGGTGTATATTCATGAAGCCAAACAAGGAAGACGACCTGCCATATTCCTCCAGTCTGGTTTAACAGTAAACACCACAGTTACAATTGCAAAACTGATCTCATTTCTTAAAAACAAACAAATTTCCTTACTTTTTGTGTTGATACAAAAGGGTTTTTGCAAGCCTCTGAGGGGATGTACTGACAGTAACTTTTGTTACAGCCTGAGCACTAACTCAGCTGTTACTGTGTTATTCGAAAAGTTCAGCTAAAATAAACTACTACTGATAGTTACTTTTACTTCTTATTAAGCTCTTGTTTAAAAATCTGTTGTTTGGGCTCATTGAATGAGAGTTTTTTAAGCAAGGGAAACTGGCAGGCTGAGGAATTACTAATTCCTCCCTATAGGAAGTAGATACTTCTATAACTTCTCCGTGGTTTTAGCTGTTTGGAATTTTACCTCAATTTGTCATTACAGAATGTAGAAAGTGCATACTAATAGTTGCACTCTAAACCTAAGGTGTTGGTTTTTTTTTTTTTTGTCGTTGTTGTTTTGTTTTAATATGAATCAGTCTTCTAGATTATGAGTTTGCAAAATGCATAGCTGATCTATACATCCAACCATATTCCAACAGACTAAAGCTTTTCTAAAAGTCAGCTGAAGAAAAACCTCGTGGTAGTATTTTACATATGCTCGCTAGAGGAGATGCTGGAATTACTGGTGTGTTTCAAGATAATTAGATATCACCGGGAGTTGAAGCCCTTCTTGTCATTATGAAATAAAACAGATATATCCTATCTCTATCTACTCTTCCCACTTTTTTTTTTTTTTTTTTTTTTCCTGCACAAACCTTTCCCTCCTGCTTCATCTTGTTCTTTTAATCCTTTTCTCTTTCAGCAAAGTTGAGGTAGCAGTTTCTCTCTTCCCCACCCTCCCCCCAACTCCTCTGTTAACAACACACATTAACTTTCCTTCCTTTGGCAACCTATTGCCTGGGAGAATAGAAGCAGAAGACTTGGTACGCATACGGCCTGGGATTAAAAGCCAGTGGATCAGTTGTGGAGTCATATTTGAGACTGCTTATAGGTATGATTCATTCAAGCATTTAATTTCTAATTAAAGTTCTATAGGATCTTTTTCCTCTTAAAAGACAAATTTCTCTAGGAAAAAAAAATCTCTAGTATATCTAGAGTGTGTTTTAGAAGACAAAGCACATGTTCCAATTTATAAACAGACAAAAATGCTCACTTCTACGTTGTCTGAGAAATGCAGTCTTTAATATTAGTTTCTGACCAAAGAATACGCTTGGAGTTTTAATCAGTTTAAAGAAGATAATATTCGTCCAGATTGAAGCAAAGGATCTATAAAATAATGATTAAAAAAATAAATGAAATGATGGAGACAATTTAAATTCAGTAGTTGGAATAGAAAAAACCTGCCCACATTGCTTCTTACTTCTGTGTTTTAATACGGCTGCTTCACTTTGGCCATTTCCTTTCAGCAGTGTTATTTTAGTGCTTTTTATGATGCAGTTAAACCCATAAGTTAATTTAAATCCAGATCATAGATAAAAAGCTACATTGTTTTGGTGTGTCTGGGGGGAATGGTGTTTATTGGGAAGAAGAAGGAAGGGGCTACACTACCTATGTTTTCAAATATTTACACAGGATAGAAATTTTACATCTTGTAATGCAGATTTTTGTGGCATCTTTTGCTCCACCACATTTGAAGAAATGTGTATTACTATCAGTTGACCATACTGAAGAAATGTGTATTATTATCAGCCCCCCATAAATTTTTAAAGTGTACAAACCCCATTCATGAAAACATTGTCAAGTTTAATGTCAGGTTAGTTTAATCTTGAAAGGCATTGGTCCTGAAAACAGGATCTGGGTTCCTGCATCACGCAGGTGTTTGGGAAAATGCTGCCCTCCCTCAGCGCGAAAAGGCAATTCTATTTACAGCACTAAAAATGCTGCTCAGGAATGTCCTGCTTCTCGTGGGTAACTGCTGAAAGCCCCCCAGAGATGGCTCGTCCTGCCTTCTGGGCATAGAGGTGCCAGCTGAAGGTGTTTGTCCTGCTGGCAGCTGCTTGCCCCGTGCTGCCCCGGTGGATGTGGCAGTGGCAGCTGCAGCGCTCAGGGAGCCCCTTCAGAGAGCTGGCAGCTTGGCTGGCTGGAGGGTGCTGGGTTTAACTTCACTATCTTTGCCTGAGGTGGATTAGGGAGGCTCACATAATCCTTTTATAGCAGACCTTGTGAGCACAAAGCCAGGGAGCGGTGACAAACACCTGGGCTGTAACGGAAGAGGGCAGAAATAAATCCCATTTGTCTAGCTTGTTGCAAAGTGAAGTCCTCTGTATCTTAGGGAACTGCTTTGTGCAGCAGATAGCCAGATTTTTAGTGATGCTTACTGAACATATGGTGGCAAAACACCTGTGTTTTTTTTTTCCTGCATGTCTATTTTAATGTGAACTCTGAGAAGGTGGCCTGGTGAAGCTGTATTTCAAACAGGTAAACTTACCTGAAGGAAAATGTGATCAAAAACCCCACCTCCGAAAGCTTTTCTGTTTCTGTTAGGTTACTAATATGGAAATCTTTTGGGCTGTTTCATTTTAAAGCTCCCTGGGGACATATGTGGCCACAGTACTGTTGCTGTGTGACCTGTGGTATATTGATATGGTTCAGTCACCAGGGATATGGAAAGTGATGGTCAAAGTCTCCGAGGCTATTGAAAGTTGTTTGCTTCATTATGTGCAATTTTAGTTTCTTACCAGGGCTGATGTAGCAGTCATCGTGAAGCTTAATTGCCTATTAAATCACCTGCAGATGCAGTTAGGTGTTTCCTCAGTAGCTTAAAACCTAGCACATATTAAAAGAATTTGTCTGCTAGAGAGGCACAGGTGGTAGGGAGAGGACCTCAGCAGATGCTTCGTATTTACAGTTCCCTTCACATCTCTCATGTTTGTTTTTGCTTGAGATTGAAGGTAGGCAAAATAATTTGTGCTCTTTACAGTGTCTACTCTTGTTCTTGCTTTGTTACTGAATGCATGTAGATGGTGATAGTAACCTAGAAATTATTTATTAGGCTTGTGGGAGGTAAGTATTAAAATCGAAAGAGAATTCGGGAGGCTGTTGGATTCCCCATCTCGTAGAGTGCTGGTGTTACTTTTGAACTACTACTGCTAATAATAACGGGGGGAAAGGATTGGACTCCCAGTGTCTTTCCTTTGTCTCAGTTAGAGTTTTGTTCAAAGACCCTTCAGGACCAAATAGCTCACAAATAAGAGATGGATAAGCTTTCAAGTTCATCAAACTTCTAAAGGATCAGAAATCCCTGCCGTAATTCTGTTTTTTTTTTGTTTGTTTGTTTGTTATTTGGACAGTTCCCAAACCAGTGCCATCTTCTTATTATTAAAAGGAAGCTTCAGACCAACATTGTTCTCCTCCTGTGCAACACTGGTTTTCCTAACTGGAGCAGAGGGATGGATGCAGTTAGGGCTCTTAGTATTGATGCTTCCAAGAAGTTAATATGCCTAAGGTTCCTCCTTCCCCGGGGACTGAAATGCTATGTTGCTTCTCTCTGTTGCATTACATTCTTTTGTTGTTGTTTTTCCTTCAGAGAATACTTAAAATGGTAGGGGAGACTAAACAGTCAGATAGGAATTATTCAGCCAAAGAGAATTCAGATACAAAAGACTTATTCAGTGCTACAGGAGTACCTTGTAAATATCCCATCCAAGTGTGGGTATAAAATCAATAAACTCTGAAATCAGAAGTGATTCATCTTAAAACATAGAGTTTGGGGAGACAAAAGTTGTCTGTGTGTTCATTGCTTGCTTCTGCCCTCAGTCCACAGAGGTTCTCAATAATTTAAGTTTTCATCACTCCAAAAATAGGGCTTCTTTCAGAAAGTCCTGTAGAATCAATTGTAGTACATGAGCACCATACACTTTTTTTTTATTATTATTTTTACGTGTAGTTAATATCCAGTGTTTTAAATTCTCTTCAGTGATGTTGCAGATAGCCTTTCCAGTGCAGAGATATTGATGTGCCAAAGGCAGAAGAAGCTCTCAGGGACAGATGAGCAGAATTTTTAACTCAGTCGTTTTGAACAGTTGGAGCAGAAGCTATGGGTAACACCCTTACTAGAGAAATTAGAACATGCATGCCTGCGTAATTTCTCTTGTGAAATGAAAAGTGAAGAAGAGCCAAAGGAGAGTGGAATTATAATGCAATTCTAGAATGACAAAAGCAGGAAACTTTTCAATTAAAACTTATTTCTCTGGTTAGCATAACACTGCATGTTGGCACACGATGGCAACACTTAACTGCTATTCTGTTTATTAATAATAATAACAAAAAAATCAGAATTATCTGTATCTTGCTGGCGGCTCTGCTTAGTGTGACTGCTGCCTGCTTCGCAGCTGCCCAGGGCAGGGTGGGAAGGTCCAGGCTAGGTGTGAACCTGGGGCAGCCACTGGCAGGGCTTGCAAATGGCTTGTGTCTGCCTGGCTCCCTCCAAGCTGTCGAAACCTGAAGCACAGTGGACCAATCATTTAGTCTGCATCAAGATCCCAGTGCACAGAAACAATACTTCTAGCATCTCCAGCAACGTTTTGTGAAGCAGTGGGACTGCCAGTGTCACTCCTGGTTCCAGTTTGGGACTTGTAATAGTGGGTTGTGCTGCTTTGTACCTTGGGCAACTGAAGTATGCAGTCAAACTTACGTGATGAACGTGTATCTTCTCTGTGCAGTGCATTTGAAACAGAAATAACATTTTGTTTGTATGTGACTGTTTTTAATCAATTGGCAAACATGCAGAAGGATCTGTCCTCCAGAATATCATCATCTTGGACACATAAACTAGTTGGAGAATCCCGAGTTGCACTTATAGAGCCCACAAGTTGTGCTGTGAAAGAAAGTGAGGTGTGATCAAACTGAGAAAGAAATCTAACGTCCTGTGTTCCGTATCACTTGCATTGGTACAAAAGCTGCAGCTTTCCACCTAAACAGCGCCAGTCGAACAGCCTTTGTGTTCCTCACGGTGTGATTTGGTGACGTTACAATGGGAAGTTCTTGTGATTACAGCTTTTTGACCAGCATTTATTTTTTAATGTTGCATCATTATCTCTGTCAGGTAAACATAACAAATGCTATGATCCACTGTATTTAGTGGCATCTGTTTTCTGGTACTTCAGTTCTGTTTGTTCTGTAAAACTCAAATGAACTCAGCTTACAAGGTTTTAAATGGGATATGATGCAGCTAGTACTCTGTTTTAAAACATAGAGAAAGCCGACGATGTTTTTTCCAAAAGGTGAAGATTTCCTGCAATACAGGACTAAGATGCCCTTGTTTATTGCTATTTGCTGTAATAAAGAGAGTAAACTAATGTTCCTGTGCATGGCAAGGAACTCTTCGTGCATCCCAAGTAGGTCCTGGGTGTCAGGAGCTTCGATACAACTATAAAACCAAATAAAATATCTCTGTATAGTGTAATTGGGTTTATTACAGTGTAATTTCCTTCTAAAAACAAGCCTCCTTTTAAGGACTTTTATCTTAAATAACTAATGAATGTAGTGGCGTTAAATAATAAAATACTGTTAGGATGCCAAAAATAACTTCTCAGTCTCTTTGATCTTCATTTCAGCTAAAGATATAAAATTCCACTAGAGACTTCAGTAAACAGCCTCCATTAATCCAAACAAATTGTTTTGAAAAACAGTGACTATAATAGATGTTGATTAAGACAGTGAATAACCTTGAGTGTTAATTTTCAATACAAGTTGAGTTAACTCCGCATTAATTGGAGTCACGCTACTAAGTCGTGTCGTACTGCTCGGAAATCTGCGTGTTGCTGCTTCTGTTTGCCGTGGCTTTAATTAATCATTCTCTTACTTCTTGGCCGCAGTTTTTGCTGGCAGGGAAGTGCAGTTCCAGGTGTAGATGTAAGCCCTGACCGCTCCTGCCGGCCGCCTGAGCGCCGCGATCCTGCGCAGCACAGGTGGCCCCGTGCAGGCAGCGTGGGATCCCGGGGGTGCCGAGATACGGGTTATCTGCGGTGTTCTGCGGTGTTCTTCCTCTGGTAGTCTTAAAGCTGGTCTTCTATCAGTGAGAAAGGTCACATTTCATTTTTTTCTGTATCTGCATCGTGTAGTACCAGCCGGTGTGCATGCGATGCAAGTTTCTGTGTGTTTGCGTACTGCTGAATTTCTTGTCTTTGCCATCAAAGTGTCCGTGACTCCTGAAGAGTAAGACTGATCCCAGTTAGAGATGCAGACAGGTATTTTATGTGCTCCCAAGGAATGCACTGACTGATACATTCAGGCTCCCTCAGGGGGGAGCCGTCCCAGCAGGGTTCCTGCCATCCAATACCCTGACAGCGGTGTGTGCGCTTCTTCTTGTTAAAAACACTGCTCTGGGCCAAATCGTGCACGCTGTGGGTGCAGCCAGGCTGCTCCAGCCAGTCCAGGCTCGAAGGCTCCCTTGGCAGGTGCTGGAGGGGAAGCTGCTCCCAGTGCAGGTTTCAAGCAGCTGGATTGCTTCTCCCTCTGGGTCTCCCTGTGGACGAATTCCTTCGGAGGCACTTTTCTCCTTGCATTAGCTGCAGAGAGCCTGTGGTGTTTGCCAGCTCAAGCTAATAGACTGTTAGCACTGTTGCCCTGTGGGTGTTGGGGGGGAATTCCCATAAATGCTCGGCAAAGGTGATGCAGGTATTGTATTCCTCAGTCTCTTGGGGAAAGACACTGGTGTTGTGGTGGCACATGGCGCTGAGGGGCGCGAGGCAGATGGATGGGTTGGGTTCTGTCCTTACTCAGGCTCTGTTAAAACATCTGAAAGTTGTATTTAATCTGTTTTTCTGACACCCGTGTACAACTTGCAGTGATTAACGTGTGGTTTATGTGGATGTGTACGCAGTGGGGCAGCGCTGGACTCCCTGTCTGATCTAAGGACGCGCTCTTAATGAACTGCTCCCTTGATGGTCCCTCAGAGCTTTAAGGAGAGAAGTGTTTGCACTTGGTACCGAGAAACAATCCATTTAAAAAACAAAAAACACTACCTGTAACTATAATGATCATTGCAGGAAGCAAATGAAATTAATTTAGCTACTCAATGCCAGAGTTCCTCTGCGTTTTACTGGAATTAAGAGGTTGTTTGTGTCTGTTTTTTTAATACATTGTTAGTCAAGATGATGATGTGTTTATGATATTACGGAAGCCTAGAAATTCGTGGCACTGTATGAAGACATTGCTATTTCAGCTCTGAT
The DNA here is from genome assembly GCF_047663525.1 of Anas platyrhynchos. NCBI lineage: Eukaryota > Metazoa > Chordata > Aves > Anseriformes > Anatidae > Anas > Anas platyrhynchos. The sequence goes on along the minus strand of NC_092598.1, from coordinate 17,763,002 downwards.
CACACGCAATCTGAATGTAACTTACCACACATGCGTCTCCCAGGCAGGCTGGGAGCTCCCATCTGCCAGAGGCAGTGCTTAGCTGCCTCTCCGGCACTTACTCCTCTGAGCCACCACTGCTGCTTGTCTGCTTGTTCCGAGGAGAGAATGCATGCTTAGCTGGTGTCTTGTCTAAACAGTAGACGAGGCAGGTTTCCTAGCTCTAGTACTGGCACAGTTACTGCAAACTTTTTTTTGCAAGCTCGGTGCTGGATGCAGGCTGATGCCTGAAACGACCCTACTGGTGCCAAGGGGCAGGCTGCAAAGCGTTGGCTGAAAACCTCCTGGTTAAGCTGTTGAGCAGTGTGTACTTTGAGCTCGCAGCTGCTTTCTTAGCTGAAGACTGAAGCGTTCCTGCATAACGCTGACTTTAAAATACATGGCGCGACTTCTAACGTGAATCGAAGGTACTTGGTTTAGATTTGCTTCTGTACTTTCAGCAAATGCAGTACAATACTGATGCATGATGCAAGTTTGTATGGGGAGAGTAAACCTTACTAAGCAGCGTGTTTTTAATTGCATTGTACTCATAAACTGAGCTTAAAAGTTATGTTTGATTAGAGTAGTTGCAATTTCATTCTTCTGTGTTTTTTTTCCTGACTTTCTGATCTTTTTTTTTTTTTTCTTTCAGTCTCCATGAAGAAATCATTGACTTTTATAAGTATATGTCTCCCAGACATGAAGAGGAAAGAATGCGGATGGAAGTGGTGAACAGGATAGAAAACGTTATAAAGGAGCTCTGGCCTAATGCAGATGTGAGTAGGATGCTATTCTATTTATTAAAATATAATAGCAACGTTATGTGCCTATTTAGTTTGTAAAGTACTGAATAATGAAAACACTGTTTATTCTTCTGAAAAAAAAAAAAGGCTTTCTAGTCAAATGAGAGAGAGGTGATGTTTATTTGTAGAATAATGTAGGTCATCGTTTTATATCACACCTAAGAACAGAAAGAACAAAGATGAGCTAAACCTGCTGTATCAAAGAAAGGGCATAAAGTATGGCAATGTTCAGTTTCATTAATATTCATTAAGGTTAATGGAAACATATCAGGCATGCATGCATATAAAAAGTGATGTTAAAAAAAAAAAGCTTCTGAAACTCATAGCTTGACTGAAAAAGTCTGTATTGCAGGACTTCTAGTCCAAAGACCTGCAGTCTTGAATAGGTCTGTGAGCTGGAATGCCAGCAATGCCGTGCTATCTAGACTGCTGTTTTTAATAGGCAGGGAAACTAAATTGAAATATCTTACAAATGTAAAGAAACTAGGTTTCTGTGTGGGAAGAAACACGCTTATGGATCTCTTTGCTGTATATTGAGCTTTAAATCTCTAATGCCTCTTTCCATTGAAGGTAGATTTTTGCCAGGACTTTGTACAGTCAAAACAAGATTTTCTCATCTGCACAGCTATGCTTCTGTGTGTGTGTCGGTGGGGGGGGGTTGTTTGTTAGTTCTGTTTGTTTTCAATAAAGAATGGATTAAAGGGAAGCTAGAGAAGTTTCTTTTACCTCTTAAGATATTTTTTTGCAGACAACATTGGATTTTTAGCATAACTGACTCTAGTTTAATTGCATCCCTCTACTAACATGGTGTTCGTTTCCAGAATGCAGATCTGTAGCCTCAGTCATTTATCTAAAGATAAATATAGATAACAGTAGCTGAAAATAAGGGCTTGTTAACTAGAATAGCAAACCAAATTCAGACAGCAGAAATCTTTATTATAAGGAATGCTCTTTGATCCTGCCACAGTAAAAGGTAATGTTACGACATGAGTGACTTTAACCCACTGTTCATTCCAGATCTTTTTAACCTGTTTTTTGGAAAATGTTTTTAGAATTTGGCAGAATGACTGATGAAATTCTGTTTGAGCTGTATATGTATGTGTGTTGTTTTTTTTTGTGTGTGTGTGTGTGTAAAATACACTCTCGTGGTTCATGTTACGGACGTGTTAGTGATGTGTAACATGGAAGGAGCATGTTGCTCCATCACAGCTTTCGTTACAGAATTACAGAGGATTGGTATAGTCAGTATTACATATTTGGTAATTTTCTCTTTGAGGAAAAGCAGAGATTTTTCCAAGGGAACTGTGTCAGCCACCAGCATATCTCACAGGTATTGTATAGCTCTCCTGTAACCAAGAGACCCAGTGCTGTAGGCGCTGCTGAAGAGCAGGAGTAGCAGGGTGCGAGTGTGACAAGAAGTAGTGTAGGAAACTGTGCTGGCATTGAACAGTTCTAACCATGATAGACCTTGCCAAAGTCTTGTAGTAGTGGATTTCACCCCCCAAAATTTGCTTCAGCCTAGGTGCTACTATTTCCAGACAAGTTTGTATGCTGCAGGCTTCCTAGCATAATGGGGCGAGTGCATTTATTAGCATGGGATCTTCCCTTGTTACTGCTGACATTTTGAGTAGTACACAAGGGCTTACTGCTTCCCAAGGTACTCTAAGCATTTGTAGGACAGACTTGACCTGTAAAAGCTAGCTAGGTATTCTATATTTAAAAACAAAACCCCCCAAAAAGTATGACTTGAGAAAACAGTTATCTAACCTACTGATACTGTTTTTCAAAGCCCATAATCTTTTTAGGAATGGGAAGCATGCCAGCTTATAGCCTGGCAGTTACTGTAATGTCATTTTTCTAATTCTTTACAGACCTGCTTGGGAACTAACTGCTGAGCTAACTGTCTTCAACTTTGATGGTCTTTTGGATTTTTTTTAGCCATTTGAGTTAATCACTAACCTTTCAAAAATCTGTATTGGTTTAGCTACTTGGAAGATTTAAGTTTTGAGTACATGCTTTGAGAAGGTGTACTGGTGTCTGGTCCAATGTCCTCAGCTTCAGCTGTAGTGTAAGGTGATAAGTTAATGTTTAAGCTGTTCATTTTGACTGATAGATGCAGCAAATCCAGCTAAAATAAACTTTTAAGTTAAACATACACGTTTAGTTTGTAGTTTTTCGCTAAACCGCTTTAGTAAGACACTCTGTAAAATTCAGATACCAAGAAAAGTAAAATTGGGCTTCATGAATCTAACTGTAAAAAGAGAGTGTAGAATGTGTGCATGCACATTTTTATATTTTTCTCCTGTTCCACTTAGGGAAAGGCTAAAAAAACAGATGGGGGGGGATAAAACTAGGTGTCCTAAGCTGTTACTTTATTTATAGAAATTAGCAATTGTGTCATTTGCTCTCTTACTCAAGGGAATGTGCTTAGAAGGAAACATTCCTAGTAAGTGAGAACTGTTCTTGGCATCAGCAATGCTCTGACCATAAGAAAGGCTTTAATTACACTGAAACTGAGCAACCCAAAACATTAAATTAAGGCATTTTAAGACAAAGTTTTTTTGACCAGTTGAATGTGAAAAACTGAGTATTGAATCAATACTGACTTAGACAATGGGGTTTAGGATACATTTGTCATAATGTCTTCAACTTTGTGTCTGAGTAGTCTGTGGCCTTGGAGATGTCATGCTGCATATCTCATGCACTTCAGTTGTGAAAATGCTCTGATCGGCAATAGAACTAGGAAGATGAACCCTATTTATTTTCATGGCCTTCAGAAAATTCAGTGTTTGAACTTAACAGCATAGCAGAAAGAGGAGTTTTAATTGGCTATGGACAGATTGATAGATTGTTTGTTTTAATTGGGGGGGGGAGGGGATTTTGGTACCAAGGACTTCACAAGATTTTGTGGGTTTCCAAGTTCTGTTCTGCATAGTGAGGATATTTTTGGACACAGCATCCGTAAAGCTCCTTCAGGAACTTTGGAATTTAACACGAACAAATTTGCGGAAGTGTAGGATAAATACTAACAATAACATACAGCACCAAGAGTCCATTACAGTCCTCTGAAATAGTAGGGATACAAATACTTATCTCTGTCCACATAGAAAAAAATATAATCATCAGTGTTGGCACTCCACAAAAAACAGTGTTTATGTCTCTCATGACGTAATAGTATCCTGCTTTTGGGATGCTTTAAACATGAAAATGGCTACACAGCCACTGTGGGTTACGATTCTAACTTGATAATAAATCAACATGTTTTTAAATTTCTGTTCTGACTTCCCCACTTTTCCCTTTCAATCTCTACCAATTTGGTGAGAAAGGGATTGAAGTGTGGGTGTGGGTGTCTTTTATAATAGTTCAGTGTTTCTCATACTCCAAATTATTGTACAATAGCAGATGTTCTCTCATTCCTTTCAGTAAAGGTCATATATGTTGTATCAGTAAGTTTATGAATACTTTCAGGATTGTTTATTCAATAAAGGCTTTCTTTGCTCTTCAGTTGAAGACACTATTTTGTTTGATAATGCGAAAGCATATTTAGACTTCTGAACCCATCACTGTTTGTTTTATTGTGCAAAAGTACTTTTCAGACTTCTTTGGTGTCAGAATAAATCCTGGTTTGACTGGACCCAAACAGTTTGACAGAGAATGCTTTTTTTATTATCCTGTGTTAAGAAAAAAATAATGTTTTTATTACATTCCTAGCTTTGTCATGCCTTTATGCTTTTGTCAAGGTCTAGTAAAATATTGATACTAGTGCAGTAACATCTCTTGCAGTCTTTTGTAGTGTGAAGAGCTATGAACTTTCAACATAAATTTACTGCAAGTGTGTGCTTTTTGTTGGAGGTGGAGGTGAGAAGGGTTAAAGTGTGAAGTAACGTAAAATAATCAACAGGAAGCACTCATACTGCTTCTTAGTCTCTTAAACTATCAAGGCACTTATTTACAGAACATCATTTTTTCCCATCTCCCCTTTTTTCTTATCCCAAAGGAGAAAAACAAAAAGTGGGTCACTTGACATACAGATAGTGGAAATCAAGCTAGTTTGTGAGACTCATTAGAGCGGAATACATAACTCTGTTAGGTGGCTCCAGGAAACACATCAGAAGACAGTCTGGTTGAAAATTAGTCCAAATGTGTAGGTATTTTTCCTTTGAAGTCTCACCAGTCCCCCTTGGAGACTCAGCATATGAGTCTGACCTCCCAGTGAGGCTTGGCTACATTAATGAGAATGTGGTTCTGGACAGCTTACAAAAGATACCTGGCCATTTAAGCCTCTGGTGCTAGGAAAAATCCAGCAAGGTGAACTAAATCTGTGTGATACGAAAATTCCTGAAACTATTTTGTTGTTGTTGAAGCGTAAATACCAGAGTTGTGCTACCTGGTCTATAATTCAGAAAGAAAAAAAATACTTTTTTTTTTTTTAAAAGTATGCAGAGCAGTGGAAATATATTAAACCTAAATTTGAAAATTTGTTTAAAAGCTAAAGGGTATACTTTAAGATACAAAAGCAAGAAAACAAATAGAACTAATACTGGTTTTGGTTTTGTTGTTCTGTCAGTCATTGGTTTTTGTTTCATTTTTTAAATCGTTTGGTTTATGGCTTTTGCCAAGTTTTCATGGTGAAAAGTTCTGCCATTACAAAGAAGATTTTGTAGGAGAAAAGTCTAGGTTGTAAACATTATTATCTGTACTTATGTGGGTGATAATAATGAAGATTAACTGTTTATACGACACTGAAGATGTAAATGCTGTGACAGTACTTCTGTTCGTAATGTGCCTGTTAGCAATACCAAAATCTACCAATGGAGGGTTGCAATAGCCGTCCCTCCATGCAACTTAATAGAATTTGTTTGTCTTCTGAAGTCTGAAAATTTGTTTTCATATATACTGTTCTTGTGTTTCAGGTGCAGATATTTGGAAGTTTTAAAACTGGTTTATATTTACCTACGAGGTTAGTAACTTTACAGTGTAAATTCCACACAAGTAAAAAGATACCCTCAGGAATCTGTGCCCTTGTAGTGATTTACCTGATCTCCTAATAGCTGTTACTTGTGGGTATGCTTGCTGAATTACGACAGGGTTAAGCTATTAACACTCTGCAAAATGGACAGAAACACAATAATCAGAACAGTAATATGTGTCTATATAGATTTTACAAGGATCAGAAAAAGATAAGAATTGTCAAAAAAGAAAAAGGCTTATTTTGTGATTTGGCTTCATTAAGTGACTGAACCAAAATAAGAGGTTAGTCTTAAAAGGGAAAGCTGGATTTCAGCATCTCCACAGTTAAATCAAAATATGTAACATTACCTTGTTAATGTTAGCATTGAAGATAAAAGATTGCATGTAGTACTGTTTTGATTTGTCGTATTTTGTGAAATCTGTACAATAGTCAATCTCTGCCTTTTCAAAATCTAGTCCTAGTTTTCACTTAAAAAAAATCAACAACTTACTGTTCATTGGTGTCCTCTGTATAGAAAATGTAAATATTTTTTGACAAAACAGAAATAGAACAAATGGCTTAAATGGCTGCAGAGGATAAACATGTTTACATAGCATGAGTCTGAGGTTAACACTTGAAGTTCAGTAAATATTCCAAAATATTCTTTAGGAACATGAGGAATTAATACCTACTACAGACTGCAAGTGATACCCGAGTGGTTTTGTCTCCTATTGAAAAGAAAGTATCTGTCAGATCAAGAGAGATACTGTGTGGGTTGTTTTAGTCTAAGGAGTTGTGGGAAAGCTGAACTACTCATTTTTTGTTTGGGAGATTAGAAGTAAGGTCTACAAATATACATTGTTTTCACATTTAGCACATTCTTGGCCTTTTTTTTGTAGATTATAGAAGGGCTTGATTGAACTCATATGCTGGTAGTTCAAGAGAGAGATTTCTGTCCTCGTGAGTGATAGCTATAGTTCTTTACTGTATTTACTTTTTTGAAGCTGATGCAATAACAAAAAAAGTTTACTCTTTTCTGTTTGATTTCATGTACTACTTTTCCTCCGTATCAGTTTCAGCTGAGTATTTGGTGGAGAACAAATGCGGATATTCTGAAAACAGTACGGGCCTACAGAAAAAAGTGCCTGTGGCAGTACTTTCCCAGACTTTCAAATTAACCAACATCCTCGTGTTGGTAATTAATTCAGTGTTGCCTTCCAACAGAGCTCCCCTTTGCCACAGTTTTTGCCCACTCATCAGGGAGTCAATAGGTAATCTAGATTTCAGGTTCTTAGATTCAGAAAGACCTACAGTGTGTTTTTAATTCTGTTACTCTGTTAGAGTTTGTCTGATATTCTTTTACTTCAGCTGATACTGAGGATTAGCATATATGCTTGTTCAGCTGCTGGATCTCTGTGTTACCTTGCAGGTAACACTGAGGTGAACTTGAGGTGATGAGAGAGCTGCCTTTTCTGTCCTGGTGTGCATCAGAAAAACATCTCCCACTGCTAACCGTCAGCAACAGGAGTTGGTTTAACACTCATTTAGTTTAGGTAAATTAGGAGAGAATTGTTCAACACCATTTCCTGCTCTCCAAGCAGGTTTTAAACATAGTTTTCTGAAACTCACTGAACGCTGCCTGTCCTTGTCAGCTAAATGGTATGCAGCTGAACTGGTGCTGAACTTGCCTGTTGCTGACATGAGTTGTTGGCGGGAGATGTTTTGGCTAAGGCAGATGTAGTTTCTTTGAACACTTTGAGATTATTAAAGCATCATTATATGTGAATGGGTAGACCTGTAAAAATGGTGCAGGAGGAAAAAAAGCATTCCTAAATTTGTTGGCGTTTTCTGTTGTCAGTAACAGGTCCCTATTACTGCAGTGGCTGGCTGCTGTAACTGTGGGGTTGTACGCTCACCACCTTTATGTTCCCAACCAAGCAGGAGAGAGAGAGGAAAGAAGTTGAGGAGCAAAGAGGAATTAAGTTTACAGTTCCCTCTGTATGAATGTCAGTGTGCATAGGTGGAAGCATAGAGGGGCAGAAGCACTTCTTCAAGGAGCTGAGTTAAGGAGTGAGGTTAATTAGAAGATTTGATGTTATTTAACAGCTTGTTGCTTCCTGAAGTCAAAGTTGCTGTGTTTTTCTCGCTTCTTCCCTGCTCCCCATCAGTTGCTTACCACTGCCCACTCTGATGCTCTGATCACCCAGGAAACCCCCTTCAAGTTATGAAAAGGCCCCCAGAATGCTTACAGTTGTTTTTTTTTGGGGAGGGGCGGGGGGGGAGTGGGTGTTGGTTTTCTGCCAGGCAAGCCAATTGATTGATATGTATAGCTCTCCTTGGTAATCTGAAATGTTCTATATCTCCCCAAGTTTAAGGGCTTATCCCTGCCCCTTTCCTAAGACAAAACAAGAATAAATTTCTTGGTTAAGCTATCATTCCATAAACTTTCTTCCAGTTATGTGTGGATAATCTGTCTTTTTGGTGTATTGGTCTTTTAATTTGAATATAACCCTTGTTTTCTTTCTGTTTCAGTGATATTGATTTAGTTGTATTTGGAAAATGGGAGACATTACCTCTTTGGACGCTGGAAGAAGCTCTTAGAAAGCACAATGTAGCAGATGAAAACTCAGTAAAGGTTTTAGATAAAGCAACTGTAAGTTTGGGGAAGGAGGGTGTTTCCTTGTTCTAAGCTAAATTTCCAGTCAAAGAAAGATCTTTCTTAAAAGGATAAATTATCATAAGAGCAGAATATATATGTATAGATTCAAAACAGAACTTTTTTTTATGTAGTGCAGGTTTTTTTGCTGACAAAATAATTGATACTGTCCCAACAGAAGCATTTCTTCTGCTGGGGAATATTTTTAGTTTTTACACACAGCACGTGCTTGCTTTCAAATGTAGTTATGCTAGTCATGCTAGAATTAATGTGATCAGATTTGGAATTTCTGGACTGAGTTAGTACATAAGTAAATGCTATATATTTATTGCAAGCAAGCAAACACAATGCATTTTCATATGTAAGTAATAAGTACAGGCATATATGAACATTTAGGGGTGTTTCTTGTGTAGGATAGGATCAAGTCCATTATAACATCCTACCTTTTGCTTATTATAAAACTATGGTAAGGGTTTAAACAGGTGTCTAACTGATGGCTATTATTAGTAAAAGAGATAATTTGGAAGCCACGCAGATGGAGATACATTAGAGTGCTCTCAGTACTTTGCACTTCTTATTTAAAGATCATTTTGATGAGGAATCTGTGTTTTTTTCTTAAGAGGATGTCTGTTACAATTTATCTTTATTTCTTAAGCATTTGTCTCCCTCTGGTGTTTGTTTTTCCCAATAGAACTATGCTTCTGCACCAGAAACTGACTAAAAACAATGCAAAATAAATAATTTGAAGCTGAAGTGTTAAGTTCAGTTAAAACAGAAGAGCAAATTGGAAATAGCATATATGAGTTTAAAAATAAAATCAACATCTGTTTGAACAGATTGGCAAGGAGAGTGAGTTCATAACTAGATAGAAGTCCTCCTGTTCTCTTTATCCACTTCCTCTGCAAATTCATAAAATATTTCAGTTTTACCGAAGTCATTAATGAAACCAAATGTGTCTTGGGAGTCTGTGTTGACTTAATCTATCTTTCTTTTGCAGGTACCTATTATTAAACTGACAGATTCCTTCACTGAAGTAAAAGTTGATATCAGCTTTAATGTACAGAATGGGGTTAAAGCAGCCCAGCTCATCAAAGATTTTATCAAGGTTAGGCAACACTATGATAGAGCTATAGAGCTGAACATATGATGAGTTAATTTGATTCTGTTTTACTTTGACTGCATCCTTACTACAGATACACTTTGACTCAATTATTTTTTGCTGTTACTGTTGTATGAAGTTCCTAGGTTTCTGCTGCATTGCCCTAAAAGGCATGTAGATAGCAAAATGTACAAAGAAAGTACACATTGAGAAGTCATAATGATACAGTGACTAAGGAAAACACACTAATACTGACTTTGGATGTTCTCTTCTAGCTGTGGCTCCTTGAACATAAATCAGTATCACTCTGCATTCCTGCAGCAAGGAGGAATAATCTTGTTCTAGACTGAGTATCTATTGTTCCAGTGTACAAATGCCAATTAAGTAGAAAAAGTTAGATTTAACAAGTTACTGTTCAGGAGTTCACTGACAGCTATCTTGTAGGTACCATTGCCAATATTTTTGTTTAATATATAGGATGTATTAAAATGTGTTTATACTCATTTACTTTTCTTCCTCTACTCAGTGCATTGTACACTCATGGTTAATGTCTTAGAGCAGAAAATTTTACGTGGATCTCCATGCTTTGTGTAGAGATATGAAGTGCATTTAGTGCATCATTTTAGTGGTTTGGTATTGCTTTTCTACTACTGAGTGCTTTATTTTGTGTTTGGTTTATTTTTTTAAACAAATTAACAGACAGCAGGAAAGTATTTCAACAGTTAGGCAAATAAAAGTTCTTCAGAAAACTCTAAATCTGAGTAAAGCAAGCATTTTAAATCATCAGGATTATAAATCATGTGCATCTGCCTTGGTAATGTCATTATCACAAGACACATACCTGGAATTTGGTAGTTACTTTCAGTTTTTACATCTTGTGTGTTGTCACATTGCCTTGTGATGGACAGGTAATCTGTATTTGTTTTTTCTGCAGCACAGAGGGTGGTTACATTTCTGTTATTCTCTGCAAGTTTATTTTTAGTTAAGTCCATCAAGCCCTGCATACTTGCCCAGTTGCCTCTATAGGTACCTTAAAGGAGGCTGTAGTGAGGTGGGGGTTGGTCTGTTCTCCCACGTGCCTGGTGACAGGACGAGGGGGAATGGTCTAAAGTTGCACCAGGGGAGGTTTAGGTTGGATGTTAGGAAGAACTTCTTTACTGAGAGGGTTCTGAGGCATTGGAATGGGCTGCCCAGGGAAGTGGCTGAGTCGCCATCCCTGGAGGTCTTAAAAAACATTTAGATGTAGAGCTCAGTGATACGGTTTAGTGGAGGACTGGTTAGTGTTAGGTCAGAGGTTGGACTAGGTGATCTTGGAGGTCTCTTCCAACCTAGATGATCCTGTGATTTTCTGTACCCACATACTTCTTAGCTTCAACATAGGAGATAGTCTTCTCTTGAGCCTAGGGCATTTGTTTTTCTGGTGCTTAAAAAAAAAAAGAGAAGTGCTGGTGTGCTGCTGTTGCCCAGGTTATTTGTAACCTTCTGGAGAGGCTGCTTTGGCTTTGCATCAGGGCACAGTGAGAGTGGGCTGCACACCTGGGGAAGGATGGGGTAGCCCCCGGGCAGGATCCCTGCCAGCCAAGGGTGCAGCCCGCTGGTGCCTGAAGAGCGGAGCAGGTCTGGTGACAGCACTTGGGCAGCTCACAGTCCAGCCAAGCCCAGAGCGAAGAGGTGGAGGCTCAGGAAACCAGCAGGTAGGGGCAGCATTAGCAAGGGGCTGGGTAGGGTGCAGCAGTGGCTCTTGCAGGCACCAAGGGGAACCACTGGGATGAAAAGCAGCTCTTGAGCAAAGCAGGGGACCGCAGCAAGGCTTCTCGCAAGGTGTTTTCTCCTGCAGCTGTGTTGCTGGCAGCCCAAGTCAAGGCCACACAACTGGCCTTGGACACAGGCAGCTGTGCTTGCTGTGGTGGGGGAGAGGTTGCTCGCAGCAGGTAGCATGGACACCCTGATCCACATCTCTTAGCTCTGTGATAATAAGAGGAGAGATGGTGTTGAGCCCTTTTTACCCGTCCCCTGTGAGGAGGGTGTGCAGAGTGCAGGTGTCGCCCCAGCCTCCATTGCTGTCCAAAAGGTCCAGGTTCTTCCACACGCAGCTTACTCACCCCCTCAGGGAATCTCTGCAGACAAACTTTTTGAAGGGCTGTTATGATCTCCAGGCATCTCAAGTACTCACAGGACAGTCCCAGTTCATTTTGGGATGTCACCTTGGATGTAGCAGGCAGTTTCTGTTACAGACTTGATTATCTCCACAGTTATTCCTTTGTTTTCATTCTCATTTGTATTATAAAAGCAAATGTGTTTACATATTCAAATGAAGTCGCACTGATTTTGTGAGGTAATAGTTTTTCTTCCATTGTTAATAACTGTAACCAGAGTTGAAGAGGTAAAATAACTGTATTGATCGCAGGCAGAGCACTCAGCTTCTGTTATTAAAAATAAGAAGTCAGAATTTTATCTAGCTTTGAGACTTACAGCACCTAGCTTCGATATGCTTTTAGCATCAGTTGTATGTATGCAGTCCTAAAGCCTTTGTTCTTCTTTTTCAGAAATACCCTGTGTTACCCTACCTAGTTTTAGTATTGAAACAGTTCCTGTTGCAGAGGGACCTTAATGAAGTATTCACGGGTGGAATTGGTTCTTACAGTCTTTTTTTAATGGCTGTCAGTTTCCTTCAGGTAAGCTGAATGAAATCTAATGCTCTTGGTGCAAAAGGACTCTATGTTAAGGAATTTAGTTTTTAAGCTTAATAACTTAACCTCTCCTATTTGTGGTTTTGCACACCATTTTCACTTAAAAATAGAGGCATCCCACTCGCCTTCTACTCTTCCTTCCATACTGGTACTACCAGTACTAGAAGAGGTGTTTGGAACATCTATTAGTGTATCAATACCAGGCATGTTTGACGTTCATGGTAAAATAACTTGACTACTGAGTAATTTCTCTTGAACAAGCTGCAAAGGTTAGTGTTAGATGCAGCTGTCCTTTATAACACTTGTTCTCCAAGTCATGTATCCTGTAAGTGCTTTAATGAGTGCAACATAATTTTGTTTGCTTGTTTTAGGTTTTTAAGCTGGTACGAAATAAAACATTTTACATCTTTGTTTTAAATATATGAGAACAAAATATGTAAGCTAAAAATATATTGTTGTGTCTGGGGGAGAAAAATACTGCAGAAGCAAGAGGTAGTCAAGTTCTGACTTTACCAACCTCATTTTTATTCTTGTACTAAACTTTATCTTATAACTCTGTGTGTGTGTACATTTATACTTTTGCAGATTGTAGTTACTTTTAAAGCTGAGCCTTGAACTGGAGATCAGTGTTTGCTCAGTGGTGTTTTCAATTGACTGCTGAGGAGCAAAAGAAATGAAGGCAACAGGCATATCTTTGTGAAAGAAACGAGAATCTCTCCCAGTCTTAATTTTGTCTAATTGTGACTAGTGGTATATCCATTCACAAAAAACAACCTGATATCCAGTCAAGTTCTGTATCAGTTAAAACCTAGTTCATAATCTCTCAGACTGCATGATTAACAGTAGAGGGAATCATTTATATAGCTTTGTATGTTAAAATCTTGCATTTGTATTCCAAACACAGGTTTTTGAAGCGCAGACTGATTCTGGAATACTCATCTGTGCTTTTTTACACAAACTATGCCATTGGCACTGGAAGTTCACTTACTGAACTGAAAGTTCAAATACAAAATATATAAATATTAAAAACATTTTTAAAAATCAAATATAGAAGCAGTGATACTTGCCGGCCTTATTGTTAAGAGGTAATGAGTTTATAAAAGTTCTAACTGCATCTTGTTCTAAAGATGCAGAACTGCTTTGTTAAGAATAGTTACTACATTGAGATATGTTTGCTTTATTATGTATTATTTATTAGGCGTGCTTGCTTGGAAATAGAAAAGGATATAAAGGTAAACAAAAGAGAACTTACAGGCACTTGAAATCTTAAGGAAATAATTTTTTTCCTCTCTTCTTAATAGCTGCATCCCAGAGAAGATGCCTGCATGCCCAATGCCAACTATGGTGTTCTTTTAATAGAGTTCTTTGAATTATATGGACGTCACTTCAATTATCTGAAGACTGGAATCCGAATAAAGGATGGTGGCTCTTATGTTGCCAAGGATGAAGTGCAAAAAAGTATGCTGGATGGCTATAGACCATCAATGCTGTATATTGAAGATCCATTACAGCCAGGTATCCTCGTAAACCAAAAAGTCAATAAGTTTCGCTTTATCAACTAAGAAAACAGTTAAGGGAATGCTTAATTCAAAGGAGTTAAACCAAAGAATAGTGCAGTGACCACGAAAAATCAAACAAACGTTTATGTCTGTGAACACAAGATACATTCCAAATAGCACGGTTATTTTCTTTTAAGATATCGCTAGCAAAAATTACCGTGTTACCCAAGAGCACGCCTATATTACAGTCAGGAGGTGGAGGTGGGGTATAAGAAGGCATGAAAAAAAACTTTGCTGTCCCCTAGAGTGGTGATGATGACAAGGCTGCAGCAGCACAAGCCTGGGTATGGGCTAGATATACAGGTATATACATCTGCTCCCTGCCAGCCTTGTGCCTGCCAGTACCACAGTTTCACCTTATACTGTATGTCTGTGCTTATGTCCACCCTCCTCTTTGATTCTATAAAGTCATGTAAACACACAGTGATTTCCTTCTGTAGCCTTACTCTTACGTTAAGGTTGATTGTTGACGTGAATAGGCAGATCCTGAAATGGTGAATCAAGTGCTGCTCTTCGGAAAGAGTTAACATACTTCCAACCTAAAAAATGTCAGCCGGGATAGTATTTGTTATATGTGCAGTATACAGTTAGTATTTTTCTTCACGTATTGAATTTTTACATGCAGAATTTCCTTTTTGGACTTCCGTATATGTAAACAACTATAGGTTTTCTAAACTCTCTTGTATATTTAGGCTTCACTAATACCCTTGTATTCTAAAAGAAGTTACTGTAGTGAGATGGGACTTGAGGCCAAGTTTTAAAACAATGTAACTGTCCCATGTCTGAAAGGAGATACAGACATGAAACTGAAACCATGATTATTTATATTTTTATTTTAAGGTAATGATGTTGGGAGAAGTTCATATGGTGCCATGCAAGTGAAACAGGCCTTTGATTATGCCTATGTTGTTTTGAGCCATGCAGTTTCCCCAATAGCTAAATATTATCCCAACAACGAAACTGAAAGGTAAATTTTTTGAGTCTAAATCTCAGACATTAATTGCTTGTATTTTGGGTACCTAAAATTAATTGTGTGGGGTATTTCTCTTTTTTTTTTCTTTTCCTGGTTTACAGTATATTAGGTAGAATAATTAGAGTAACACAAGAAGTGGCCACGTACAGAGACTGGATATCAAAACAGTGGGGAATGCAAAGTAGGACCGAGTCTTCATGTAACGGTAAGATTTGTCAAAGCTTGGCTGGTGGTGGGAAACTTCCTGCGTATTTTGATTATGTAAATTTTTTGCTGCTTTTGCTCCACGTGTATGCACCTTTAATATGAATTTGCTTTATTAGTGAAGAGGTGATGAACTTTCTTTTGTTTTCACCCAGAAAATTCAGTTTTGTACAAGAATAAAGAAGCTATCCCACAACATCTTTGTTCTGCTGTTGATGAATTTGTTCAGCATAGAGTCTGGACAGTCTGTAAAGTTACAATCTGTAAAGCGTGCTGGCTTACAAAGGAAGCTTTTGAAAAACTTCAAATTTAAATTACATGTGTTGTTACTGTTGCACTTCCTTGTCCCTTAAAATGTGGACAAGGTTTTAAAAAGGATCACTAGGGATGCTAGTTTAAATCTAAGTCCTTGCCTTGTGTTGGTATTTTTATTTCTTTTTAAAGTATTTGAAGTCTGTCTACAGAAGCAGTATTTAAGCCAGGACTGACCATATAAGTGGAATAAGTCTTAAGAGAAATACTAAAATACCAATCACAATTTTTACTACTGACAAATGGAAATACACTAAATCTATCCAGAGAACTTGCTGGGAACATCCTTTAAAATCATCTTTATTTTCATTGCCCGTCTTCTGACCCCACCCACAAGTTGCCACCCTGTTTTGGTGTAGGTGTATCTGCTGGCTGGAAATTTTCAAATTACAATTAATTTTAATACTCTACAGTTCATTTCAGAATGTTAGGTATTAGAAGTCTTCTCCTGTTAATACTGATCAAAGATAACAGATGTACCCCATCTTCAGGCTGGGTTGGGTTTTTGTTTATTTGCTTTTAAAGCTTTTGTTAGTGATTTCCCCCCGCTGTCCCTGCAAATACAATGTGTTCCTGGCCATATCTGTTTTATCAGTCTGTAGGCTTCTATGGCACAGCTGTACCACTCGGCAATGGCAGTTAACCACCATTCATTCATTCCTGCAAGCTCTGTAGCAGTACTTAGCTATCTATTGTGACATATATATTAAATTGTAAATAAATAAAGCTAGTGGTGAGATAAACATATATTACATAAATCTATCAGAAAGTCAATTCAAGGTGACAAAAAAAAAAAGCTTTTTCTGCAGGTACTAGCTACTAAGAAAGAAGCAGAAGTGACTCCAAGGTGCCTTATGTGAGACAAAGCAGTCAGTTTAAAAATAAGAAACCCAAGATAGGAGGGTAATGATGGCATTACAGCGCTCATCTTGCAGGTTTAGTTTAGATTTAAGTTCTGATTCTTTTTATTTATTAAGACAGAAGTTAGTGAGATAGAAGTGTTCTGTATCTCATGTTTTCAGTTTAGGGTATCGTACAAACATACGATGAGAATTATTTACAGTTCTTATGACCCGAGCAACTCCAGTAGAAGACAGCTGGGAGTTGCAGAATTTTGGGCTCATAGGAACTGTATTTAAACCTGTATTTTTGAGAGCAGTTTAAGCACGTCATAAAACAATCTTATTTAAACAGCACATCTGAGCTCCGTTACTACTTTATTCCATGCCTTATTTCTAACTTCTGTCTTGAACTGTGTGTAATGCTTGATGGTTTTCATAGTATAGAATCACGGGTCTTGTTAGGAAATTACCGAGGCCTCTGCAGAGTTTTGGTTGCTGTACCCAGTACGTACAAACACATGTACAAATATGCTTGTAGGTAATGGAAGTATGTATGTGCATAGGTGTCTGTACGTGTCCTGCAGGGTATAATAGATACGTAGTACCCGAATGGGTGTGTATATTGGGAGGGAAAAAATATAGGGCAACATAAATTTTGTCAGTTAATGGGTGGTGATTCTTCTGTTTCATTTTTAATAGGTAATGGAGTAACCTTGATAGTAGATAATCAGCAGCTGGACAAATGCAACAATAATCTTGCTGAAGAGAACGAAGCACTGGGAAAACCTAGAAATAAAACTTCAGAAACACTTAGTAAACATTCTTCAAATTCTTCATCAGGTCCCTTATCATCGTCATCATCTACATTGTCCAGTTCTAGTGATGTAGTAAGTACTGGAGATTGTCTGCATTTTGCCTTTTCCAATTTACTTGTTTTCTTTACTTATATTGCTGCAAAAAGCTCAGAATCCTAGTTAATTATTTCATCCAGAATCCTAACTTGCATAAGATGTTACCTCTTATGCAATTTCTACACATGTAAATTGCAGTGTGTTTTTTAACACAAAACATGTAGGAAAGTGAATACAGTAGATGTAAAGCTTCATAGCCCTCCTTTCTCTGGGAAAACTGTATTTCAAAAAAAGACTGGTAGTCCTAAGCCATATGCTTAAAAAGTAATACAAAATGCCTTATTTAAAAAAAAAAAAAAAAAAAAAAAAAAAGCTTGAATGGGAATTCTGTTTTAAAAAAACAAATAAAAGATAAAGCCCCAAATCAGAATCATTTACCGATACATTTTTAAAACAGTTTGTTGACTCAGTAAGAATTCTGGATTGCAAGTTTTAATACTTAATAAACACCTTTCAAGTTTTGCCCATTGCTAGCTTTAATTTTAAGGGAAAACTCACTCACTTTATAGAAAGACTCACTTATTCTTAAGAAAAACTCACTAATACTTTAAATTTTCCTGAAGGATTCTGATGGAACACCTTGCAAAACCTCTAAACAATTGAGTTGTCGTCAGTCTACGACAAACAGAGTGGGGTCACAAGAAGTATCACTGGAATCCTCCCAGTCAAGTGGGAAAACACAAAATAGCCAAACAGCCAATACATCCAGCAACACGAACAAATCTCAGGTTTGTGAAATGTTTAAAAGCAACAACTGTGTAGATTATTGGAATATTACACATGCCCTCCATGGAAGGATAGTTTGTTCTGGAAAGAAAACAGCGTGTTTTTCTCTTCCTCTTTGCCCTACTAGAAAACTTTGAGCACTGAGTGTGTCTAAAAATTACCTGGTTCTCTGTTTAGGTTAGAGAGGTGAATTTATAATGGTGCTTTTCCTAGCCTTAAACAGACTAAATTGGAGTGACTTTGTTTGGGGAAATCTAGATTTGCCAGAAGTATGCACTTGTGTTGTCCAAGTTTCCTTTATGCAAAAATCATGTTGGTCTAGTCTTAACTGCTGAATTTGAGATCTAATGCGATTTGCATGCACTTTAACAAACAGCAGAAATGTATGTTTAAACTACGACAAGCTGTTGATCCTTGTTGAAATATCTTCTATTAAGGGAGATGGAGATACTTGCTGACATGAAATTCCTTTAATTTCCACTTAAATTCAAATGTCTTTATGACGAGACCTGCCAGAGCTTATACTAGAGGGTTTCTCATGTTGAGAATACTTCTGTGACAACTCAGTAATCTGGAAATGCTGTATGCCTATATGTACAATATACCTCTGGATAGATGCAATTTACATTTTTACACTTTTTCAGAATTTATTTTTCATTCATTAGAAAAGTCCTAGTCTGGAATCTTCTAGAGTAATATTCCTGAAAAGTAATTCTGAAGACTTGCTGGTTCCTGTTTGCTGGTGATCTCTAGCTAGTAACAAGGAAGTTTAAAAAACAAAACAGGCCTTGGATATATACTACTAAATTCTGTTGCTGGAATGTGAATATGCACAATCTGAGATAACATGCCATCTGCAAAAAGATATGATATAAAATTAGTCTTGTTCTTAAAAGAGTGTTGTCTTAACTGGGCAGGGAAGATAGATTTGAGCAATCTTCATCTCTTCCTGGATTATGGACTTCTGTTTCTGTAAAACACTCTTGATGGCTGTGCAGTGGATGAGAGAAGAGTTCTATCATTTTCAAAATTCCAAGTGCTATATACTCGTCACTCTGCGTTTGCATGGCTTCGGGTCTAGAGATGAGCATTTTGTCGCAGACAACAAAATGAAAAATATGTGGTTCTGTGCTGCTGCCTAAGCAATGGCCTAGCTTCTTTTGCCATGTCAGGTTGTTTGTGTTAACATTGCTGTGAGTTATTAATGTCCTTTTTATATGGAAATGGGGTTGTATATTTGCCACACTTTCTCCTTACACCGACTTACCAGGCTCTCTTTATTTTTGCAGCATGGATCTGCACGGTTATTTCGCTCTTCTAACAAAGGCTTCCAAGGTCCAGCAAACTCAAGCCACGGTACCTCAGTCACAAACAAACAACATCAAGGCAGCAAATCACACCATCAGTACTTCCATGGCAAAAAGAGGAAACACAAGAGGGATGCGGCCCTTTCAGACCTTTGTAGATAGTTGCCTATTTTATGACTGTTCTTCTGTGTGCAATGATCTCATGCTACAGGATAGTTTGATAGTGACTCCTTGGATCTCTTCCGGAGCTTCAGACTGTTCAGACATTGATTAGCAACTGCATTTTTTTTCCCAGCTCGCCACGGAACGGATCATGAAGATTGATCACTGAAAAAAAAAAAAGAAAAAAAAAAAAAAAAAGAAAAAAAGGAAAAAAAGAAAAAAAATTAAAAAGAGAAAAAATAAAAAAAATACGGAAAAAGGCTGCTCATTTGATAAGTCATATGCTACAACAGGGTCATTTAGGATATTAAAGCTTGAATGTAAAATAAATGTATTTCCCATCAGCTCATGCTGACCTGTAGGGGTAGTACTCAGTGTGTCTAGGGGGTGGTAACAAACAAATAAAAAATAGGAGAAAAGGCAAAAATTTGTATTTTGAGGGAAACCCAGCCTTTAAAGGTGAAAGTAATTTGTGCATGATTTTTTTTATTATTTTTGCATATACTTACCATTTTATTGTGTATATATAGATGACCATATAGGAAAACTGACATTTGTAATAGTGGATTTGTTAATACTTTTTACATAACATTACTGTTTAAATTGTAAACATAAATTTTTCTCAGGATTAGTTTGGAAAATAATCTGAATTGTCATCTTAACATCCATATAAAGAGACATTACTAGTTATATTGCTCAGAATTTCTTTTCTTGGCATTTAAGAGATTTAATAGAACATTTGATCTGCAAAAGCTGTTCCTCTGAAAGAAAGGTTTATAGTGGCAAATGAAATTTTTCATTTGTATAAAGTGTAGATGTACTTTGTGTAGACACTGAGCTTGTCATCTCGGAGAAGTAACCTTCACCTTGTTTTCTAGAGTGCCATCATTTCAGGCAATGGGGTTTTATAGTTGCACCTTCCTTCTCTTCCTTGCCTTAGTGGTCCCCCCCTCATTTTTTTTTTCCTTTTTTCTTTTTTTTTTTTTTCCCCACTTTGGGGGGGGTTGTTTGGTTGGTGTTGATGATTCTTTTTTTCCCCCTCCTTCTCCCCAGTTTAAAAAACAAAACCAAAACAACTCAGTTTGTTACAGATGTTTGCATTCCTGGGCTGCTTAAATCCCATGCCTCTTTGTTTGTGCCTTCCCTCCCATTTCCAGGTCGGTTTTTTTCTTTTATATTTCTGCTGACTCCTGTAGGAGATGATAACTGTTGAAGCTTTAAGTAAATTTTACAATTAAAGTATTTTTTCTCACTCCCCTCTAAGGCATTTTTATATTTACACTTAATAATTAAAAACAAAACAAAAAAACTTCAAATAATGAAATATATTTTATATTGCCTTAAAGACCCAAACCTTTCATATCTCATAGTCTTTCTTCGTTGATCTAGTTATCACTTCATTTAAACTCCACATTTGTCTGGTTTAGTCACATTTTAAGCCTAGGCTGCAGTAAGCTTGATGCCATGAATGCGAATCAAATGTGTAACTACAGGCATAGTTTGGAAAAGGGGTTGGGACACTTCAATGGTAAAATGTTAAGTGGCATTTACTTTCACATATTTCTTTAAAGAGGAAAGTCTGTACTTAGCATACGTGGCTGTATTTAATGCAGCTGTTCTGGAGATGATGCTTTTATAAAAAGTACTATTAGCTTTTAGAAACTTTTTTTTTTGTATACATTTGCAGAACTCTACAGACCAACTTGACCTTTACTGGGCACTAATGAGTGCAATGATTTTTAAAGTAAAATAATGCTAAAATAAGACCAGAACTGATGTCATCACTTAAATTAATAAACATTTTCAATGTGTTAAAGTGTTTTACTTCAAAAAGGAAAATATATATATATATTATTCCAGAAATGTTGAAAGTCATAACAGTTACTCAAACACTAAGCTTAAGTGATGTTAATTTGACAATATTTTTAAAAATTTTTAGATTCATATTTTAATTTGAGATAATTTTATCAACACGATGTTGACCTTTTGTTCATAGAAACTAGTAAAAGTTATACCACATTATGCATAATCACAGTATTTATTTTGTTTTAGATTATTGTGAATGTGTAGACTTAAGTTCACCGCTTAGGGAACAATTATTTATAAATTATATTAATCCAGTATTGTTAGCTGCTATTAGCAAAACTGTTCCAAAACTTAATACTTGCAAAGATCTGTATCGCATTTACCACACTGAAGTGTTTTTAAAAGAATCACCCTCATTGTTGAAAGCAAATGTACTCTTAGGGTGCAGATATTAGTGTTCCAATAAGCATGTGATAATTTTAAGGTGGTGGTAGCGGGAAGATAATCTTGATTCCATTGGGAATCTTAGGTTTGCCTCAATTTATGGTTTTCATAAATTTAATGGAAAATAGCTTTTCCTGGACTGCTCAAGTTTCTTTTTGGTAAACAGTATCTTTCTAAAAGAAGAAAAAAAAAGCATGAAGGAAGAATTGAGGTATTTTACATTGCCTCAAATGACCAGCATTGTATTCATAAAATACTGTATATCTTGCAAATCTTTATTTAAACAGAACAGTTGAACTGTTCGTTTTTCAATCTGAAGTAAAATACTTTCAAGACCTTTTAGTTTGCCTGCTCATTTGTCTTGTACATTTCATCTCTGTATTTGACTCAAGTCTAATTCCTTTTTGAGTTTCAATACTTTTGTGAAGATTTTGTGAATATATGAAAAATAAATGTTTAATCTAACTACTGTAGTTTATCACCATTCTTGACACTTACCCTGTTTTTCCCTTTGCAGTACTGGAAGGAGCAGAATAGTCAGACCACTTTGTAACTTTTGTAGTATCTGGGTGCTTCTCGCTGGGAGCCTCAAACTTCTGTTCAAGTAGGGCTGGTCTGTGGAGCTGAAGCAGAACCTGTGTTTCTGAGAATGAGAGAAATAATATATATGTATATTTTTAAGTATTATTTTTCTATAGCTTTCCTCTGCAGTATATGTAGGAACTTGTGCAGAGGTTGGTTTACTTTGGGCTCCAAACTTGTGTTGTATCTAGTGCTGCAGCTGTAGTGCAGCTGTCTTTCAGAAGTGGCACTGAGCAGGACACTGTGGAAATACGCAAGTTAATTTGGGTTACCTTTGGCTAGAAAGTTTGTTTAGCATAGTTCCTGAAGCAGGGTTGATTTTACTAATGTATGGCTTTGGTTATCTTCCTTGCATAGATCAGTAAGAAGACGCATACATACTGACAGCTCTTACAGACTTGCTGCTGGTAGTTTAACACAGACCACCTAAAATTCTTAGACACACTTCCTGTTGAACATCAGATTGATTTATTACTTTTTTTTTTTTTTTTTTTTTACATTTTTAAAGGATAGATCAAATAGTGTTTATACTTTAAAAGCTGTGTATTTATTATTTTTTATATTGTCAATCCTCTACCTTGTGGCAAAAAGGTGAACTGCAGGTAATTCTTTGTGACACACCATGATTCTGTTTATTGACCTCCATGTTCTGTGTGGCATCCTCGGAATTTACATCTCATGTTTTTAAATCTTAAATGAAGTTATTTTCCTAGAACTAAATTGTTAGAAAATAAGTTGTCCAATTGCTGGTGGCAACTTTTTCTTTCAAATTTATTTTCAAAATGGATCTTTTTCATTTCTGGACTCATCATGTATGCTTTCTAAATGCAATATATGAGAGAGTAATTAGAAAATAGTCTATCTTGAAAATGTTAAATAAAAGCAGCCAGCCATTTGACATCTTGATGGATGCTAAAGCTCGCGATAGATGTTAAGACTGCCAACTTGATTTCCTGAATAGTAAAAGCTGTAGGAGATTGCACATACTTTGCAAAGTATGCAATTACTCAAGAAAGGAGTATGTTTACCCACTCAGGGGTTGTAATATAATATACCTTTGATTATTCCAGCTACTGTTAAAGTGCGAAAACTAGTGATTACTTACTCTACTGATTCCTACAACTTGATTCTTTTGCTTAACAATGCAAAATGATTTTCTAGAATCAAGTTTGTCATGTCTTGAAATGGTGTTTCTTTGTCCTGAAAGTGCAAAATGTGAGAGCTTTATTTTCAATCTAATTTGTAGTGTTTGTGTAGTTTCTCAGAAGTGTTTTCCATTTGCAGTGATCTAAATGTTAGTCTTGACTCTATTTGCATGAGCCGTTTACCAGCAGTTCTGTCAGATATTCATGGATTCATGAATTGTAAAGCGTGTAGACCTGTGTGGTGTTGAACAAAGTCTGACAAACCATTGGTTCAGTTCTGTTGAGTGTCCAAAAAACAAACAAACAACAACAACAAAAAAAACCTACCACCCTTGTGCAGTGATATAAAACTACTTTTGCCTAGGTGTGGAACAGTGTTTGACTCCTGAGCTGAAAGATCATTAAGCAATTAAAATCAGCTGATTAGCTATTAGGAAAACAACCAGTACTCTCAGCTGCATTTTTCCAGGTCTAAAGTTCATTTACTGCAACAGATATGGTGATAGCAAAATCTGAAAATAAACCTGGTTAGACTGTTCTTTTACGCAGCCTGACCATGTAGCACTACGGTATCTTCTCTGAACTTAATGTTCACATCTTAAAACACAAACGAATCTTAAAAACAAATCTAACTTGCTGGTATGTATACAACTGGTGGTTGCACCTAGAGTATGAAGAAATATTTTTGCCCCGATAACATTATGTGGTTTAGGTGAAATATGCATTAATGCTTGCTGTTTGTAAATCCCTAGTTCTGTGGTCTATTTCCAAACAAGACTTGTTCATTCTTACAGTAAGTAGGGGACTGACTAATGATGAAATGTGTGTTTTTTGGTTGTTTGTTTTTGTTTTGTTTTGTTTTTCCTCTTCACTACAGTGGATATTGAATCAAACTCATTTGTGGTTGCCTGGTAATCAGTAACTATGAAAAGACCATTCTCAGTCAGAAAAATCAATGACTGAACCAACAGCAGGTAGAAATCTTTCATATTTTCTTCCTTCAGTGCTAGCTTGTTTGCTTATTCTTTTCAAGATGTTTGACAATGCAAGGGAATAACTTAAAAGGTAATGTAACCTTTTCTGTAAGATTTCTATTTACATCAAGCAATGTCTTACTGAACCTATGTTATAATTTTATTGTATCCATCAAGTTGACAAAAAGCAGTCTAATTCCTGAAAACTTCATGTACCTCAGAGCTGGAGTGTGTGCTGTCCAGTGAATGACTTCTGTGCAGTGCCTCAGCAACATACCCCAATTAAGAAAGGTAGTTTGAAGGTTTCTGTTTTGCGATGTTGCTTATACATCATTCTAGTTACTGAAGGTTATAGTAGCTTATTTGGTACTGCTGAGCTACCATCTGCACTCCTCATACATCCCAAATTCTAGAGAATCCCACTACTCTAAGAGTATAACTTAGAAAACTGTATATTTGTACTTAAAAAAGAAATGTAACCAATGATAGCAGGGTTCAATTGCCAGTGGCTAGGAGCAGTGCCTGCTGTGGAGAAAGGAGCCATTGCAGTGATCGGCTGCCCTGGCACTCCCCCGGCGCATTCAGGCAGCCTTCGCCTCCTGGCAAAACAGGCCGTGGAGTGGACCCACCTTCCTAGGCAAAGTACTTGATTTAAATACACTTAACAATTAAGTATCTCTAAATTCTTGAGAGCAAAGTCACATGCTGGTCCATCAAAAACAGAACAAACTTAGAGTGCATGGGCAAATACAGATGTTGGGAAACCTAAAAGCTGAAACATTGATGTAAAAGGGAAAGAATTCAAACTTCTGCAGTTTCAGAGAGCACTGGTCTGAAAACCTTACTATGCATGGATAGTCTGATTTAAAACAAACAAACAGAACCCTAAATCTTCAAATGGTATTACTGCACTTTATTTCTACTGAGTAAAATAATATTTTACATTACAAAGGTGATTTTAGAGGGATATTTTTGAAGTAAAAACATTAACAATTCACAAAATAACGCTAGTTCTGTAGCTTCTCTATATTATGCACTTTTTCTAGTTATCAACACTATCAAATCTGTCCATGAAAAATACTGTACTTGAGTTGCGTGTATGAGTTTCTGTACGTGTACCTGTGGGAGAGCCTGAATATTCTAATATGGTTTAGTGTGGGAAAACTACAATTAGCAATTTTGATGAGCTGGTGCAATACTAAAAGGATATATATTAGAACTGATGTTTATTTTTCTGATGTCATTATTAGAAAGTTATTTTAATTTCTTGTTTCATGGCCTCCTTGATATCTTGATTTTATACATGTTTTCTGCCTTTGATGCATCTGGCCTGTATGAGAAATCACAGGTGTCCTTTTCTACTGCCTCTGGCTGGGATGTTAACTTTCCCTGCAGCAGCCCACACAGTGCTGTGCTCTGCACTTGTAGCTAGAGCTGCAGTGTTATCTCACCAGTGTTGTCTGCTGCTGAGCAGTGCTGGCACAGCATCGGGCCTCTCTCTACCCCTCCTAGGGAGTGGACAAAAAAGTGAGAAAGGGACATCACCAGGGCAGCTGGTATAAACCAACCAAAGGGATATTCGATGTCATGTGGTGTCACACTCATCAATAAAAGGTGGAAAAAGGAAGAAGAGGGGCGGGGTGGGCTCTCGTTGTGCATATCTCTGTCCTCCTGAACACTGGCTGTGTGTGTTGAAGCCCTGCTTCAAGGATGTGGTGAAGCATCACTCGTTTGTGGGAAGTAGAGAGTAATTTCTTTCCTCTGCACTTCCACACAGCCTTTACTTGTTTTGTTTTTCCTTTTTCCCCTCCCTTTTCTTTTTTTTTTTTCTCTTTAGTTAAATTGTTTAATTAATAATAATCTTTCCTTAATAATTATTTTTTTTCCTTTAGTTATATTATCCTTATCTCAACCTATGAGTTGTTCTTTCCTTTACTTCTTCCCCTGCCCTTCTAAGGAGGGGGAGTGAGAGAGCAGTTGTGGTGGAGTTCAGCTGCCTAGCATGGTAAAACCACCACACCTTTATCCTACCTGCCTGCTGGCATCAGTTAAGACTTGATTTAATGAGCAGGTAGATCACTATTAAAGAACAGTAATTATCCATTTTTGATATAATCAAAAATTTTTGATACAGTGGAACTCTGTAACAAACAGTAACAAACTAAAGCATTTCTCATCCTAATTCTTCTCAGCTTTAGGATAATAACTATATCGGTATGTTTGAACATGCCAACTACATGGAGGAAAAAACAGCCTTTTCCTCAGTATAAAGGAAAACAAAAGTATTAGAATACTTAAAGCTCTCTGTGCTAATATAAGGCTAGATCCTGAGGTAATATAAATCATTTTTGCTCCATTAGCTTCAATACAATGGAGCTATGTTGATTTAACCAGATGATTTTATCCACTTGTTTGTAATTGCTTTGTAACAGACTTTTTGTTTGTTTGTTTCAGTACATCCATGTTTTCTAGTGGATTCTCCAGGAACTTCGTTGTAGAATTTATGTAGAAGCATTTTCCCTAATAATACACATGGTCTCTTTGTTCCTTCCTGATTTTTCCAAAGTATTTTTGGTTTCCAATATACCCTTCTAGCTACTAATGTAAAGATATGGGAATTGCAAATTGAAAACAGCTCAACAGTTTCATCATTCACTGTGAAAATAAAACAATGTGTTCTTTTTTGTGTTCCTTAAATCAGTAACATCTTCCATTTTATTATAAAACCTACCTGCAGTGCTGCAGTCTCTAACAGAGAGATGTCCTCCTTTCATTTATGTTCTTCCCTTGTATAACTTACCAATTAGGGAAAAGAAAGAGTGACCACTCAATAAGATCATCATAATCATTTTTTAGTCAGTAACAGACTGGATCTTCTGTCACTCTGCACTGTTGTGGATAATTTGATTTCCAGAAGAAAATGTTAACATTTTAATACAGATCAACTTGAGTATACAGAAGCATTATAAAACAGGTCTGACCTCTTAGAGCAGTCCAAATCACAGCCACAAGCACAGGTAGAAGGTTTAAGCAGTCAGCCAGGCACTGATTTTAAGGCACAACACATCTTCCTGCTCTGCAGAAAAAATGTTAGATATGAGTGAGAGAGGAAATTGAAGTACTTTTCTGATTCTTAATTCAAGAAGTCAACAAAACCTCACAGCCAAGGCTTCAAAGCTGAAGAATATCTCATGGGGAGACTTGAACTCCTAAGTCCTTCAGTTCCTTTAGAAAACGGCATATTAGCTCCTCAGTCATATAGGTACTTTTTTGGGACTGTTGATGCTTTTCATAATTTCTTCTATTGTTTCACAGTGCTGTGAGTTTGTATGGTTTTTAAAGTTTTATTTGGAGAAACTACTTTTGTAGAATTAAGTCCCACTGACTTTCATGAAATATGGAATGCTAGAAAATAAGATCTTGGTTCCAAGTCAGTTGGAATCTGGGAGACTTTTAACACAAGTAACAATTATGACAGGAGACCTGAGTAGCTTTTAATTTCCCTAAAGACACAGGTAATTCATATGGAATTGATTGCTTTATTTAAAGAAAAGCAGCAAATTATTCCCAACAGCTCCTTCAATTGATCTGAGAGATCAGAAAGGCAAACTACATAGTAGCAGTGAAACTCTTTCTTTTTATCATGGCTGATACATGATATCCTTTAAATGCAGATGATATCAATGTAACAGCTCAGAATAATTTCCCTTTCATTCCTTCCTAAGCATGTAGTGTCTAGCACGTTGTGATTGTTTCGTTATTAGACATCTTTGAACTCATAAATTTCCAGGAAATAACACATAATTTACTCAAACTATTTGTCTCATCATTCACTAAATTAAGACAAGACTGTCTTGGTCACTTTTTCTGGATATTTTATTAACTGCTAAAAGGCAGCATGATAAAACATAGTTTCCTAAAACAGGCTGTTTTCTGTGATGTTGCAGGATTTCAAAAGACTGTTAAAAATAAGTAGCTATATCTAAAAGTCTTTGTGCTAATTTTGAAAGTACATCTTAATATATTGTCCTTGTTAAGATCATAGAATCATAGAATAACCCAAGTTGGAAGGGACCCATAAGGATCATTGAGTCCAACTCCTGCAGATTATGCCTAAAAAAAAATACCCACAAAATATTCTCCTGCATAATAATTTTCAAATTAGTCTTAAGGATTTAGAAATATTTTCTGAAATTGTGACTACATTTCTGATTTGCCTTCTTTGTTTACTTATTTGCTCAGCAGCTATCTTTTGAGTATTAGCTGACTAATTTATGGGAGCCACTAGAAATCAAAATGTTGAAACACTTTGCAATTAAATGATAAAAAAGTAACTTACTGGGTCCAAAATCAACCCTTTTACTATTGTGAATAGTCCAAGCATGTGTATCCTGAAGGCAGGCTCACACAATGACTTAAGAATCCAATTTAACCCCACAAATTAGAATTATACTAAAAGAGTTCTACATTTTCTTTCATTTCTGTTGCTTTTAAAAAATAGTAATTTTTTTTCCCTTCTTTTGTAATAGTTCATAGCACTGGGCATTATGACAATTTACCTTGAAGCATACATCCTCGTTGTACAAAGTAGACTTCTGTAATGCTCTATAATTCAATTTGTAAATGCTGCTGCACACAGACTCAATATAAATAACACATCAACAAGTAATTCATATACAAAATTGAAAAATAGTTTGACTTTTGTTATATTAGATTTTATCATTCAATGTGTGGCATTTTATTTTAATAACAAATCTATATTTATTGTAGCGTATTCAATTCAGTCCGGAAAGATTTGATTTGTGTGTTTAATACAAACATGTATGTTTTATATGTTCAATATGTACATATTGTAGAGCTGCTGGACTTTTCCTGAAAAAGTGCTTGCGAATAATAATGTCTGTTCATCTGAGAGTAACGTTTTCAGGGAAGCAAGTAAAATCATAGGGACTGCTATTTTCTAATTTGAACATTTTCAGGTGGACCTTCGATAAAGGGCTCTTATTTTCACAGTTTCAAACATCTACAGTTATCACGTACACACAGGCAATTTTAGACCAATATATAGGTGCAAAAAGATAAACTAATAAAAGTACAGGCTAGGTGCTATCACTCTCACCCGGGACAGAACCTTACACTTCTGGCAGCCGCAATGTCAGGCGCTCTCCAGTAAGGGGTGGTAGCATCTCCTCTGTGAAATTCAGCCGGCTGTACTCAACTGTGCGGCACTCGAGGGAAAAACTAGCTGCAGAAAAAGAAATGGGGAAGTCGATCCACAGCATCTGTAGGAGCCAACGAAATGTATCTTAATTTCTACGTTTCGCTTTTTATCCTTTTATATCTATTTTGCTAGAAATGTATTATGTTAGTTACTGATAGTTTAAGAGTAATCTGCGCAACAGTGTACATCCAGCACTTAGTGTTTTGGAACCACTACCATTAAAAAATTACACTGTCAGTAGCACTGAATCATGCAGGAAATTTAGAACTTTGTCTGGAATACCAAATATTTGTGGATATACAGAAATGATGTTAAGCAATCTGTGTACTCGGAAGGTCCACAAAATTCTGATGAAGTAAATGGAATCCATCTGTTCTGAAATCAGTCCATTTATGATCTCAGAAGAACAATGTATTTTCCATTTCCTGCATTTTTTTTAATCCCTGTTATCTATTCCAACATTCAGTGAAGACAAAGAATTCTTTTTAACAAGTGTTTTACTGGAAGATCTTTTTTTTCCCCCCCCCCCCCCCCCCCCCCTAAGAAATGGTCCAAATAGCCTATGCACTGCTTCCATGTGAACGTGCTAATAATTTCCCAGTGCTTTTCAGATACGCAGTGGCCAAAACAGGAACGGGAAGACCCAGGTAAGATGAAGCATGTTGTACAAGACTGCCCATAAAAGTGTCACAGGACACAGAACAGAGGAGCAGAGTCCAGCCTGTTCGCTGCCCCATCCTGTGCCTCAGGTATGACAACTGCTGCTTCTCCAGCTCTGTCGCTTACATGCTTGTCCCATTCAGCGAAAGCTAGATTTTTATTCCTCTCCAAGATTCCCAGTCCTAATGGCATCCTGAGTGCCTGGCAGTGTCAGAGAGCTGTTTGCCCACCACCATCAGACAGGAGCGAGGTGAACGCAGCTGTCCTGCCTGCGGTGCTCGCTTGGAGGGGGTGAATTCAGGCACATAGACTCGGGCCTACAGAGAAATCGCCAGCTGGCTAGCAGTGCCCACGCCAAACCCACAGTATTTAGCTCCCATATTACGGCAGTACCGTCAGCCCCGGGGTCACAGCGTGCTGTTAGCATGCTCTGCCTCCTGCTTTGCCCTTCAGCAGAGCAGCTGAGGCGGGGGGCACGGGCACCTGCCCCACAGCGCCTAACGCCAACCTCTGTGCGGCTCGGTGTGCTCTGCCCCCCTCCACGAAGATCCAGAGCCTGCCACGGGCCTGGGCCCCCGGACAGCTTGTTGAGCTACGGGGACACGCTGAGGAGTCCCGGCCAGCCCTGCGGAGCCCAGCCACGAGCCCGTGAGAGGAGCGAGGCGCTCAGCAAGCTGCGGAACACGAAGCCGTCGCCGCCCTCCCCGCTGAGAGCCCTGCGGCTGTCCCAGCACGGAACCCCCGGGGCCCCGCGCCGAGCCCCCCGCCCGGCCGCCCCTCAGCGGCCGCCACCCGGAGGCGGGCGGGGCCCTGCCGCGTTCCGCCCTCCGCGGAGCCTCGCCGGGCCCCGCCGAAACCTCGGGCGGCGGCACCGGCCGGGGAGGAGGAGGAGGAGGAGGAGGAGGAGGAAGAGCAGGAGGAGCGCCCGGTCCTGCCCCGCCGCCCGCTTCTCTTCCGGCGGCCTCAGGTGAGAGCTGGGCCGGGCGGGGGGAGCCGAAAGGTCCGGCCCCCGGTAACGCCGACAGAATGGGAACAGAGGCAGAGAGGGACGGGGGGAGAAAGGCTGAAAGAGCGAAACTTGCGGGTAACAGCGCCCCGCCGTGCGCCCTGGGGTTGCTCGGGAGCAGAGCCCCTGGGGCCCGCGGGGCTGTGCCCGGAGCGGGGCGCGGGGAGCCCGCAGGCAGGTGAGCGGGGCGAGGTGAGCGCACCCCCGGCTCTGCGCCCTGCCCGCCGTCCTTCTGCTGTACTTGTGTTATTATTTCTAATGGTAATAGGGCTTTAAAAGGGTACTTAAACACCCAAAGAAGACTCGAAATGCGTGCAGAAGGTTGGCTCGGCTTCTCGCTTAGTGCCGAGGAGCCAGTCAGTCATTCGGCTCTGCTCGTGGTAGGAAGCGTTACGGCGCTTCGGTAACAAGTGAGCACTCGAGAAAGGGATTAAAACATTTCAGTGCATGTAACGTGGTGCTTGATCATCGTTGTTTGATCACATTATGTTTGCCCCAGGGAGATAAAGCACGTCGCTTAGCAGGGGCATGTCATCCTGCAGATGTCACTGAGGACCCGGGACCATTTTAAGGCTGCTGACCCCGAGGCTGCCTCTGTAATCGTTCGGGATTTGGTCTGCAGAAGTGCTGAAGTCTGACAAAGACACTTGAAAGCGTTTTTGGACGCTGAAAGTAAATATTCAATGCAGCGTTTGAATTCAGTTCAGCACAGAAGCCTGCTTTTCTCCTGTCAGCGTGTTCACATTTTATTTGTATCGCTCGCTGCTTAACGTGTTTGGGCATGGACCAAGACCATGCTGTGCTAAGTGCTGTGCAAATACTAGGTGAGGAAGTCCATGAAAACGCATCTAAAACTTGTGGGTTTGATTCTGAGGCAGTTGTGATTTATTATAGGAAATAAAGTGTCCGCTGCTGGACATGGGAGTGTGAACATTTCTACAGAGTAAGAAACAGATGCACCCATACCTGTGCTAGTGTTTTTGCTGCTTTGTGCTATGATTCACCATGCTGGGGTCTTTTTTTTATTTACTTAAACAAACAAACAAAATCTATGAAATTGTTTATTATTATCATTAAGCATGCAGGATTGCAGGGAAGAAAATGAGAGTTTCTGGGAGGGTTTAAGGATTCTGAGTAGGTCAGAAATAAACAAATAGCGTGCTGTGCGTGTGGTTTGCTGTCTGTTTATTTTAAAGAGATCCTGATCTTTTGGGTGTTGATGTACTGATCTGGAGGTTTTTAAATGGTGCCCTGTAGGTGGGAGAACAACTTGTTGCAGGTCTATGTTAAGACTGGTGATACGGTGTTCTCATGGTATGCTTGTGTGTATAGTGAAGGAAGTACATGTAAAATAAGTCTGTGTTGTAGTTGACAAAATCATCACTCACTGACAGCGATGTAGAACAGAAAATGAGGAGTGTGAGGAATAGCAGCCTCAAAACAAGAGAACAATACTGACTTCTAATGGCTGTTATAGCATGTTATTTATGCTTCCAGAAGCCATTACTAGCAGCAATTAGGGTCATTGGGGGTTCTTGTAAAGAAGCCATTAAAGTTCTTAATTTTTTTTCTTAATGAAGCTAACGTCAACACCATTAGGAGTAAACAGGGAAGACACTTCATTCCCTAATGTATGTGGATATTTATGTTCTCATGGTTTGTGCTAAGTGAAAGAGCAGGTGCTGGTAGAGAGCTAATTAGTTTAGGTGTTAGCCTTGAGACAGATGATCGTTGTCTTCTGTTAATGTGGGTGTTTATGTAATTGCCAGTTGCTCTTGGATCAAAAAAGAAGGGAGGGGGGAGAGATAATATTCCTTGTAGAATTAAAAAACAAAACACTCTAAATTGAATTCTTGCATATCTATTTCTTGGGATATATCTTTGACTCAAATTTAACTAATGTAACAAATGACTGTGATTTTAATCTATTGTGACGGTTTTAAAACACAGGGTGAAGTACTTCACACAGAGATTCCTCTCTCAGTCCCACCATTTGTGTTCAAGCTACATTTTATACATTTTATCTTTCTGGAAAAGCCTGATGGTTGGAAGAGTCTGCTGTTTAGATTAATCAAATACAGGAGTTAAAGTGCACTGAGCAGGTCTTCTACATTCAGACCGTCTTTTGGGGCTCCTATGCAGAAATCTGTACATGCATTTA
This sequence comes from Anas platyrhynchos, assembly GCF_047663525.1. Lineage (NCBI taxonomy): Eukaryota > Metazoa > Chordata > Aves > Anseriformes > Anatidae > Anas > Anas platyrhynchos. Next base: position 17,729,790 of record NC_092598.1, on the reverse strand, counting down.
TAAATCAAAGATTGTTTTATTGCTAACAAGAAAGTAACCCTGTACCTGTGAGCTGCCAGCAGATGGAAGAGGTGTTCCCCAGGAGCTGCCCTCTGTGGCCTGGCCTGGTGCCCCACGGCGCGGCCTGCCCTGGGCCTGCCTGGCTCCTGCCTGCTGCCCCTGGCGCTTCTGCTCCATTTCGTATCGAGCAGGTGTTGCCAGCTGTGTGTTCATCTTCCCACTCTGGCAGGAGACTGAGGAAGAGAGTTTAAATATAGATGTTGTGTCTGGAAGTTGAAACTTCTAGTTATGAAACGCACTGAGTCCTTTTTCCAAGTGTGCTAGTTGCTTGTTCCTGCTGTTATTTTGGGCTAGATTTAAAGCTCTCGTGTGAGAAGCATCTGTGCTGATAAACAGTTCCAGAGATTTAGGCATACTTTTAAAAGGGAGTTAGGGACCTTGTTTAAAACAAGGAAGTTCCTCGGGTGATAACTGGGACCTTCTCTAACTGGAGCCCTGTCAGTACTGACATTCACGAACACCTCTCGGTGAAGTGCCCTGTCCCTGTAAAATGCCTTTTGAAGAGCCAACCTGTTCATTCAAAGGCTGAATGCTGCTAAATAGATCATCTATTAAGCTGGTATCTGTAAAGTTTCAAGCTGATTATTTGCTAAGCTGACAGGATATTACAGTGTGAAATAGTTTGTAACCACTCTGCAGTTAGATCATCATGCATTAAAATAAGGAAGTGTAGCTTCTTCCTTAGGTCAGTATGGTGCACTTCACAAGTAGTCAGTGTCTTCCGTCTGCTGAAAAACGTTTTTATATTTCATATTTTGAAAGAAGGAAAGATCTATTTATTTGGGATTGACTCATACTAATTTGAAGGACCATTTTTACATGGAAAGAAAAATGCTGTCTTTGTTTTTATCATGAGGAAATAAGAGTTTTATACCATTTTTATTAATTTCCATCGTTATCTCCAGAGGAATCTTCTGCTGTTGCTTACCTTTTGCTTGTGTACCATCCTGTTTTCCTGAATCACGCCGGGTAGGAACCAGGCTGTCCTGCAATGTGTCAGCTGCGGCCGGAGCTGCCAAGCCGAGGGGTGGTCAATAAAGGTATAGGAGAAAGCAATAGATTTGGTCTTTCCTTTTGCATGTGTTTTTCTTTGCTTAATAAGCATGGCATATGACAGCGTAAATATTTTGTGCTGTAGTAATACTTCCTGCATATCATCTGTAGGTTGCTACTGTAGCTGAGTATTCTCTCTTTGGAGTTACTAAAACGAAGGCAGAAAAGGTGAAGTCATTTCCTCTATGTTATGCAAAGTTTAGGTGGTTTGATCATCAGCTAGTTCTAAAAAAAAGTGTTGTAAAGAGAAGTCCCTAGAACAAATAAATTATGTTTTATATAAATAAATAAAGCAGAAAATGAGCAGACTGGACATTAAGTAAATAATGACTAAAACCTAAGGATATGTTACATTTTACTAAATGTAGGTTATGCAGACCACCTAAAATGGCAAAATTTAAGCAGAACGTGGGACTGCTGTTCCTTTTCTAATGGAGGTATTGCTTTAACTCAGTAGCTTGTAGTTATGACATGAGTTTATATTGAAATGTATCCTTCAAATAAATGTTTTTATGTAGCCTGATCTCAGTATTTTTTATTTAATATAAATCAAGCATGTGTTCTCTTCTGTGTGAGCCAGGTTGCTGATTTGTTTTGTGAAAAATGCAGCAGATTCAGGTCTGCCCTTGGTTTAAAGACGAAGCCCAAGTTGGCCCAAATGAGACCCAGGGTTGTACGTACTGCTTTTCCAAAGGGCTTCCTTGCAGCTCGAGTGTTCCTCCCTGTAGAACTGTGTCTGAACAGCTGTTCTGCAATCCTCATTTCAGCATTAAAAGTAGCTTCTGGTCTGTAGTTAGACAGAAGGAACAAACAGGGTGTGTTTAACTTCTGTTTCTTGACATAAAACTAAGCGAATATGTAACACATTGCAGTTAAACACAGAAATCACAAAGACTACCAAGGCTGTAATTAATGTCCGAAGTAAAAGAAAGGTGACGAGTGTCTTCAAATATGGCTGGCTGTTTCTGGCAACTTCCCTCTGAAGTGCCCACATGCTGTACGTATGTGTCTGCCTGCACAGTGCCGGCTGTGCTCCAGCAGCTTGCAGGGGAACTGACCGAGGGCATTTCCAGCTTCGCTCCGATGCCTCCTGCCTCGCAGTTTGCTTCAGAGTAGCTGCAGGGCTTTGTATCGTCCTCCATTCTGCATGATCCGTAAATGAGTACTATTTGACATGAGAGTTGTCTTTGATCCCACAATCAAAGGAACATATATTTCTTCTGAGATTCTCAGCAAGTGTAGTAATAAATTCTCTTTTTATAAAACTGCCTTGTAAATGACTGGTTATAAAACCATGAGTGTACTCTTGTACTGTAGCCAATATAAAAATGTTTTTAAAGGACTTTGGTTAAGTTCTAAGGTCTTAAGTATGCATGCTTTATATAAGGGAAGAAGGCACCCTCTGGAAGTGTTTTAAAGATAGATAAAAGTTACATGTAGGCTATTTCTACATTTTACTTAACACGTTACTTTTGTCTCTGGGAAAAGTTTTGTTATGACTAATAATGTTAGCATTTCAGTGAGCTGAATAAAATATTTTAGTAAAATGTAACATATCCCTAGGTTTTAGTCATTATTTACTTAATGTCCCATCTGCGCATTTTCTGCTTTATTTATTTATATAAAACATAATTTATTTGTTCTAGGGATTTCTCTTTACGACACTTTTTTTAGAACTAGCTGATGATCAAACCACCTAGCACTGACTAATTTTTATTCAGATATAGTCTTCCACCCGTGTAACCAAAATGATGAGGCGACGAGGATGCCAATAGCATGACGAAGCACAGGAAAGGGCTGGATAATGAATACAACTGGGAAGCAGCCATCAAGTTGGATTTGAAGCACACTGAGGCACAAAGTCAGCTGAAATTAATGGAAATGGACAATAAAATCTGATCATTTTAAATGGCAGGTATTCTTAGCGCCTGGCTCACGTCAGCCTGAATCCATCTGTTACATTACTGCAGGTAGGACTTGCTGAAACAAGCTTGAGCTTAGTCAGGCAGAGGGGGGAAAAACAGATTGGGGCAAGTAGAGAGAGAATGAACTTCCTACTTGGGCTTTTCTATGTATTTACAGCTCGTTGCCACTGAACTTCCGTGGGACTGAATCAAAAAAATGAGTTCCAGTAGCAGAATAAATTTTCAGTTTCCATTTCCTCATTTGAAAGGAAGCCGGGGTATGGCTATCGCCACTTTCTCACTTCCTGACGCTTTCTGCCTGATCTGCTACTCCTTTGCTGGCAATTTTAGGCAGCTGCCATGGAGGTGACTGCCATCTCACTATCAAGTTGGGTTGGGGAAGCAAATATTTATATTTTTGTGTGATATGCTTTTACTGCAATAAACTGAATAACAGAAGAGAAATGTGTGTGGGCTTTACTGCTCTCTTGCCGAGAGGAGCGAGCCTGCTTGCTCTGGCTGCATAGGCAGCCACAGTCTGAGGTGGAGCAGCAGTGCCACCAGAGCTGGAGGCCTGGCTGGGCCTGAGGAGAGCCCAGCTCTCTTCTTCCCCATGAGCAATCTGGCAGGGGACTTTTTATTGGGAAACGTCTTGTTTTACCCTCTAGAACTGAATCTGGCAGTTGCTTCAGAATCTTGTGAGCAAATTGAAATTCGGCTTTTTGTGGCCGGTTTTGATCTTTTATTCTTTTATGAACTAGTCATATACAGTTCATGAATTTGTCTTTTTTTTTTTTTTTTTTTTTTTTTTTTTTTTTGTTGTTCTTCCAGTAAGGGTTTTGCATATGTACAGGAGAACACAGCTTCTTTTGACAATGTCCTGGAACCTTAAATTGCTTTCTGCTTGCTAGTTATATAAATGTCTTCGTAAAGTATATTTTCTGAAAATACTCATCTGTGATTCTGGTGGGATTCCTATGGCATGGCTCAGAGAACTGCTGCCCCGAGGAGAGGGCAGTTCTGCTTGCTTCCCCAGGTCTGCTCCCAACCCTCCTCAAATCAATCCTGCTGCTCATCTGACCAGCTGCTGAGCTGTTTTGGGGAACTGCATGGGCAAAAAAAGCTTTTTTTTTAATTGGATAAGCATTTTTTTTCTTCTGAAGGAACAGAACAACCAGGAGAGAGGAAGTGGCAAGATTGTATTGCTGAACTTCTGGAGAGACAGGCAGAGACCGTTCCCTTCTCTTAGGCAGTAGCTGCGTTGTAAAACTGTGCTCCTGTTACCCAAGTGGTAAGCTGTACTTCTGCAGGCATGCTGGAAAAGTGACCTGGGCTGTATTTTGTTTTGAGGTATTGCTAGCTGAATTAATTGTTAGCCTAATTACAGGACTGCATAAGAAAGATCTTCACTCCTCTGCTTTACTTCTACAGCAGGAAATGAATGTGAAAATATTTCACTTTAGTACTTCTTAAAAAAATCTTTTTTTTTTTTTTTTTTCTAAGTTCCCGAGGAGCATCCTGTTTTGGATTTTGTATTTTATACTCTTTATTTTTAGTCTGCTTATTGTAATAAAGCATCAGTTACAAGCCCCCCACTCCCTTTTCTCTCACGACACTGCGCTTTTAAAATAAGGCAGGAGATGCAACATGGTGCTATATTGACAATTGTGTTGGCACGTATTGTGATTTGGTTAAGGAAGTGCGGAGTTTAATGTAACACAACAGTATGGAACTCACAGACGTCGGAGGGTAGTCAAAACTAGGAGTTGCTCTGAGAAAGTGCGAATTTGATAGCAGTATAAACACCACATATATCTTTCAAAGAAATAGGAAAAAAACAGCGCAGTTACTTTGTAAATGTGACTTGATGTGGTTCTTACAGCGCCACAAATATGCGAGATTCCACACAGGCAATTTTATTCCCCCACGAGCTGACGCGATGATTGCATGCATGTTCAGTACTCACTTGCAGAGTTTCAGAGCGTGATTTAGGGACATCAATTGTCAGCGTGAGCAGAACTGTGCACGGGTGTTACGTTGCTTCTGGTGAGATGCAAACCAATAAACTAATAACACTGCTGGGTAATGGCGATTAAATAGGAATTCATGAATAATATATTGGAAGAATAAAGTCTCTTCCCCGCCCCCCTAAGATTCTGGATAGATTGAGGCAAGAATCAGTCTGCTCATGTTCATATACTGAATGTGTGTGTTCTGTAAGTGTTGATAAAACAAGTTTAGACAGGGAATTTGGATGTAGCTGTAGCTAAACTGGTTTACCAGAGTAACTTTAAACACTTGTTTTAAATGTTGATTGAATTTCTGTCCTGTGCTCATACAGGCTGTCACGTTTTAGAAATGCATTCTGCTGTACTTATTGTTACCTGTCCTGGAAGTTTCCCTAGCCAGTGATGGTAAGGCTCTTACAGTTCTCTCTGCTGCCAAAAAAAAAAAAAAAAAAGTACATGTATATACAAGGAAAAAATAAATGCAATTTCTGAATTTCTGGAGACTACAGAATTTAAAAGGTGCTGTGCTTGTTTGTCTTTCTGGAAGGCTTCTCATGTCTTTCTGTGTACAGGTATCCAGGCATCATTCTTTTTGTTTGTGCATTTACAGATGGATAACCAACATTTTAAGAAGCATTTGCAAAAAAATAAAAAATAAATCATGTTGCTTAGTGGTAAATCTATGAGGAGTGTTCACTGCGGAAAGTATGGATGGGAATCAGTTAATTTATTTTGTCATTAAAATCAAGCCAAGGCGTGAGGCAGCACTTCTCCAGCACACAGTGTATTCAGCATGCTGAAAGCTAGGCTAAATTACGTAGTGAGTAGCTGGAAAGAGAATGAAGTGTTGCTGTTCTTACATGCTGGAAAACATTCTCACTAGAAATAGAGGGGATTTCAAGAGTGGGGAAAAGTGGCTGAGGGGGGAGATGGGAAATGACTTTAACTGTGGCACTGTACTCACAGAAACGGGCTCACTGTTGGCTGCAGGCAGAGGAGACCAAATTATGTTGTATAGTAATACTCTCTTGGATCTCGGTAAGGTTTTCCAAGATCCAGAGTCAGGCTGGATTAGCACTAACACTGAGACAGAGACTCTGGAGGTACCAGAAGGGGGAAGGCCACATATCTCTTCTGGAAACCTGGCATGATTCAAAAGCTCTTGCCTGCACCTACCCATTGCATTGGAGACCAAAATGGTCACAAATGTTGCCTTGAGTTGCGGAGACATGAGCCCACGCTTAGAGCAAAGCTCTAGCGGTAGGCAGAGGAGCTGTGTGGTCTCAGCGTGAACAGCCCCATCTTTCTTTTCAGTGTCACGGTTGAATTTAGTAAGTTCTCTTGTGTGCTAGTTGGTGGTTAAACGGCCTGATTTGAGCCCTGTGTGCAGATTAGCGGTTAGCAGTGTTTGTGCCCACCCTGTAGGTGAGTGATGCAAGGCTTTCAGGGCATGAAGGAGGGTCTGGGCTGTGCCTCCCCAGGCTCCCTCACAGAGCCCAAACCTTGGAACAGCGGCCCTGGGCCGAAGGTCAGCGTGACTTGCTGTGTCTGGGGAAAGGGAGCTGCTTGGGAGGCCCGTCCAGCAGGACCACTTCACTCCTGCAGCCCAGGGGTACCTGGCAGCCACAGGGACACTGAGCTGGTTGTGGGGGGACTTTGTAAAGGTTTTCAGGTGATGCTGGAGATTGCTAGTTAGTGCAAAACCAACTATCCTGTGTGCTGTTCCCTGGGTCTCCCTTCTTTGGGGTATCCTCTGGGGATCCGGTCGACGCTCTGTAGGGCTCCTGTGTCTCTGTACTCCACACCCCTCAGTGCAGGCTTTTCTTTGCTCTGCCCTCTGAGAAGGATCCCGGCAGGTCTCGATTCTCTTACCGTGCCCTCAGCTGCTGGTTTGTGACTCTGGTCAGGCACAAACCCTTGGGTGGGCTGTTGCGTGGTTACCTCGCGGTTTGAGTTTAGACCTGAAAAACTGGTTTTTATAAGCACTAACCACCTGTTCTGTTAGGGAACGGCCGTGTAATTGTGGACGGTCTTTAATGATGTCTTGTTCAGCAGTGGAGGCTGAGCGCTGCTCCTCCCTCTGTAGTGCAGTACAATCCATCCTTCTAACTGGGTTCAGGTTCTTGAACAAAAAGTTACCTATGAACAGTTAGAAATGTCCAGCTGACCTTCAGAATATGGATATTGGTTCCCTGGGTAATCAAGAGGAATCCGTGGTTGCAGAGCTGTATTTTACATCTTTGTTCTTTCTCCCTCTCCAGAAGTGAGTGCAGCCGGGCTACCTGTATGGCTTCTAACGCTGCCGTCACGGAGCAGCTAGGTAATTACGGCTCTGGTAGTTTTTAGCCAGTAATTGGGCTGGTAACTGGTCTGCATTCAAACCTAAGAGGATGACTGCACACAAAGTTGCCGAGGAACTAGTTATAATGCCTCAGTTATTACTCGAGTGTATTATTATCCTATATAAGGTAAAAGTGAGACAGTTTTTTCTACTTTCGTATCCAGGAGGATGTAGTTTGTACATTAGCATTTGCTATGAGAGATTTTACATGCTATTAATCCCCAAATTTTAATTGATCTACTAATAACTTATTCATGTAACTATGCAATTAGTTTCCTTTACCATGATAATCTTAAAATATACATATTTAAAATCTGGACAATCTGATACTTTGGACAGACTGCAGAACATAGAAACTACATTGTATGCCTTGTGATTTGAAGTAAGACCCCATGTACTACCCATGGACTGTTATGGCCTATTGATTTTTTTTTTCTATGTTGAGGTATAGGATGCAAAAGCAGGCAACAGTGATATTTGCCCACCTGTCCTTTCTCTTTTAAAATAAATATACAAAGAGTATTTTACAAGATGATAACCTAGGGGTTGAGGGAAACACCCTCCTTGCAGTATTGCCAAATGTCACTTCTGAGTTTTTTGTTGTTGTTGTTTTTTTTTTTTTAAAGCATTTTAATACTGTAAGACTCATCTTGCTCTTCCCTTCTCAATTTTGATCTATTTTTGGCCTAAATTTAGTTTTTCTCTGCAGTCAAGTGCTAAAAGCTTGATTAAAACACACAATTTTGTGATTTAGTGACATACTAAAAATGTCAGCAAGCATAAATATCCTGATATAGCACTAACCTTGTCAGACAGAATGCTAAATCATTCTTATAACTTCCTTCCTGTCTTAATGGAGAAGTTAGCAAACCTTTCTGCACTTTCCTAGGGCCTGTGACTTACATTTTTATATATGTTTCCCTACAAGCAATTTTAATTCTAGATTACAAGCACACTAAATGATGGAACATATCAATAAGGTTATGTGCTGGGTATGTGCAATATGCAAGATGTTTTTGTATTGATGCTATTGTCTCGTTTTTATGCTTTTGTGCAAGTGACTAATTTCTGAACAAAGACTAGTGGTAAAGCCCCCTAGAAATAGTAGTACTGAAACTAAATAAACCCATGTTTTTGTTGATGGTTCCTGTTTTTTCTTCTGTTTGAGTTTAGCCATAATGAGAATACACCTTTCTTATCTGGAATTTATTGACCAGCATTTTACCCTGTGGTCTAAGTTCCTTGATGCTCCAGAAGATTCACCAAATATTCCCTGTTCCTTAGGTTGACCTTTCTGTTACTAGTTTCTGTAGGTAATTGTAAAAGAAGGGCAAACTGGGAGAGTCACTTGACTGCTTGGAGCAGCAGTCATCACCCAGCCAAGCACTGATCCCTGAGGGAAAGGGGAAATCCAGTCTGCACTGGCTCTGGGAAGGTCAGGCGCTGCGTGGTCACTGGACTCCGGCACTCGGTGCTGCCGTTCGCCTTCCCACTGTAAGCTGCAGGAGGAAGGATTAGTATTGCATGCAGTCGGACTGGTACTTCATTCAGCATTTTTGCTCACGATTATGAATTTTCTGTATTGCCTTTTATTTAAATGACAGGTTTCTTCACACATTTTTATGCTAGTTTCCAGGCATAATCTCAGTTAAGATGAGACTTTTGTGAATACCATTTTCTGCAAATCTTAAAATTTGTTTGTTTTGGGTTACTTAAATTCTTGCTTTATATTCACAGTACAGATTTGTTTTCAGCCGTGATGTCAATTATGCAGGCATCTAGGACTCATAGTATGTGTAAAATATCTCTTGTACTTGGCATAGTTAATTACAACTGCTTTTTTTTTATTAGTAGTATTGTTGTGTGTGTGTGGTTTTTTTTTCTTCTGTGCGTCACCCTGTCTAAGGATTTGGGATTTCATAAATCAGTGTTTTGGGTGGAGAGTTAAGTGAATGTTAGTTTCTCTGTTCATTGTCTGTAGCCATTGTCCAAATATAAAAACTTATTCTTGCAACTTAATCTGTGCTTCATATCTCTTACTGACACAATACAATTTGTTTCCCAATGGGACATCACTTGTACTGTTAGCACCTTAGTCAGAACCGCTGTGTTCCCTCTGCCTTCTTTTTTAAAATCTATTTAAGCTGGCAGTCTGAAAGACTGCCTTTTTGTATGCTTGTCAATGAACACGTTCAAGCAGTTGTCACGTTAGTGTTTTTTTTGTTTTGTCTTTTTTTTTCAAAAAATGAAGTAATTACGCTTAGAAAGGTAAGTTCTGACAGTTTGTTTGCATTTAATTTCAAACTATTTTCTCATCTGTTTTTTTTTTTTTGAGCTAGAATATATTTATGTGAATCATTCAGAAAGAGACCGTGATTAAATTATTGGTACAAACAAGTATGTATGTGCCTGAATACATATATCTTCAAAAGGTATATACTTAGTCATTTGAAGAAGTTGATTGCATTTTTTTTTTTAACAAAAATACATGCCAGACATTTTTATTTACACTTCATCCTTTCGCTTCCTCATTTCTGACTTCTTGTATTAACTGTACACTTAGGTTTACCATGGTGACGACGTAGAAGTGTGGATATAAACCACTGTCTCATGGTTTAACTCAATGTTACAACATTTTTATGGCTGTGTGTAGCACGTAAGGTAGCTAAAAATGTAGACGTGCCCGTTTTTATGCATGGCTTAGGTCACTGAAGGGTTGCGTACAGTTTATGTTTTTCCTTACCCAGAAACACTTCATTATTAGCTCCTGCTATTAGCTCCTAGAATGAAGCTCCTTCACTATTAGCTCCTAAATAAAGCGGGCTAAGTGATAGAGATGAGTACAGGTTCTGTCATATTGCAAGTTGCGTTGTATTTCTGCTACATTTGTTAAATTCTTGCCTTTGAGACTTTCTCTTTGCAAGCTTCACAGTATTTCCTAGTGAAAGTTTGTCAGAAACAGTAAAGTGACTTAATTTAAAAGCAACAGAAATATCTGAGGGAAGTTTCAGCGTAAGTTTCAGGCTTTTGGATTTAAAAATATTTGGGGAGTGTGTTATTTTAGAAACACTCTGCACGTACACAAATGTTTGTGGTTTTTCTTTACTTTATCAGTGAGCAGTCATATGTCTTTCTAGACTGGAAATTAAATGCAAAAATACCTGGGTTTGAGATTTGACTAGGGAAGGTGTATAAAGTATTTAAAACATGTATTATGAGCTTCAAAATACCCACAAAAGGACTGATTTTTTTTCAGTTTCTATGCAGAACTTTTAGTGTAAAAAAAAAAAAAAAGCGTGAGTTGAACCTTTTAAATGGTTCTCCTTATCTTGAAATTCCTTCAATAAATCCCCCCTCACTTGCACTTGAATACAGATACTTTTGGTGTTTGTCTTGCCATGCAACAGTTTTTCTGAATGCTTTTTTATTTTTTTTTTTCCATACGAAATTACTATTTTTTTAGGCAGCAAGTTTAGCGTGATACAGTGGTGGAAGCAGAAACCTGGCAGTCAGCTGATGTGAATATTGTTTGTAGGGTGGTTCTCTCAAGTCAGATTTTTTTTTTCTGGCTTTTTCTTTCTGCAGAATGCTGATAGCAAGAGTATAGGAGGCCCCCTGACAAAAGTGGAAAGTGTTCTGGGCATTAACAGTAATTTGGCTGCTGGAAGTTGCCCAAAGTATTAGCAGTACGTTCTGACTCTTTCTGAAAACTAAAGTAACAGATCTTTTTCTAATAAGCACAAGTCAGCTTGGGTCCTGCTCTACAGTCATCACTTCTAACAGCACAGAGCCCCAGGGATCACTGCAGGGCATCGACGGGTTCAATACTGACTCACAGGAAAGAGAACCACTGCCTAAACCATTGCCACTGCTGATCTTGAAAAATGATGCAATTGCCTTTCTCCTCCCTGCTCTGGGAAAGCATCTCACATCTCGCTTGCTGCTGCAGTTTTCAGGGATGGGATAATCTAGTCTGACTGGGGTGAGTCTTCACTTGTAGTGGATATTTATCAGTGCCTCTTAAATTCTTGAATATTTCCTTGATGTTATGGACTGTGTATAACTGAACTGAAGCGCGAATCACTGACTGCTCTGACTGCTTGCCTAGCAAAGATGCTGAGAAGTCTGTTTTCCCCAAGAAGCTGATCTTTTCTATTGCTGGCTCTTCTCTCATTATCTCTGGGCTCAGGACATGTGTGGGAGCACAGCTCCTTCATACAGGGGCTTTGGTGGCACTGCCAGGTGAAGGAGCTGCCTCCTGCCTGTGCTCCACAGCTCCCTGCTGTTGGTTGTGCCAGATCGCTGACCTGGTAGATGCAGTTAGAGAAAAGGAAGCAAAAACTGAGGGATGCAATAGGTTATTTTTGAGCTGAGCTGACCGAGCGTGGGCCTAGAAACACTCACACGCTCATAACGAAACGGTGATGTGGCGTGGTGACATGATGGGAAGAAGAGGAGGGGAAACTCTTTGAACAAGCCCCTGTCCCAGAGCTGCAGCCAAGAACTATGGGTTTAGCTGCTAAAAAAATGAGCAGCTAAAGCTCCTTTCCAGCTTTCTATTCACTAAACTAATTTAAGCTGCGTGTCTGTGTCTGTGGAGAGGGGGCTGATTTATTAATATGTGCCCTTGCCACAGTAGCTGGTCGTGTGTGAATACATCCCTGGTAGTGATGCCTGTCATTTCACTAGGAGGCTGTTGTCCCGTTACATTAGGGCTCATGGCTCGAGCAGTAAGCTGGGCTTTAGAAATAAGGAAGTGGTAGAAATGGCCCATGTGTCAGGTTGAATCATACATGGGGGAAAAAAAAAAAAGTGGTGGTTGGGTTACAGATGTGTGAAAGGGGTGCAAAGGCCTCCATGATTCCAGCCATCGCTCTGTCTTGACATTGTTTAAATAATGTCAAAAAAAAAAAAAACAACAAACTTTTCTTTCTTAGGTTATTGGAACGTAGATTATTTTTTTTCCTGCTTGTGTAACTGAAACTGCAGCACTGACTTGCTCTGTAGCTTTTGTAACCACCAGGACTGTCAGTGGGAGTTGAATGACCGTCACTTTGCTCTCCTTAGCACGCGTTCTTATTTAATTTTATTTTTATTTTTGAATATAATAATATTATACAATAACTTAATTATTTTTTATGCAATATTTAAAGCCTGTCACTGTGCTTCCTGCCACAGCTAAAGAGACAGGCTCCTCCAGGGATATCAATTTCTGGAAGCATGATATTAAAGTCCAACAAAAAGTTCGTGTCAAAGCTGGTGATTACTGTAATGCATTGTTAAAGGCGCAAATCATTTTGGACTATAAAATGTCCTGTGAGTGTTTATATATTTTGTCAGCACCTTTTGGGGATTGATGATGGTATTAGTTCAGCTCCTTTGGGAGAGAAAAAGGGATACCACACACTCAAAGCCTGCCAGCAGGAAATCTGTGGGAGAGCCGAAAGTTAGGAAATGGATTTTGAGTTCTTCGCTTTAACCGCAGTGGTCATCCTTCTCATCCATAGGCTAAGAGCTTCAGGAGGTTTGAGAATTTGTATGTGCACAGGATGGAAAGAAGGGATTACAGGCAGGAAAAATACCTCTGGAATTTATTATGCTTTAACCACAGGATGTGGTTGTTAAAATAATGTCTTGGGTTTTTGGCATTATTTGGATTTCATTCCTGCTCTTGAACTGTACTGAACAAATTCAGTGAAAGTTAAAAGTAATCAGAATTTTGAAACGTGGGGAAATGGCTGTGACACTAATTAAAAGGGTGATTTATGCTCCCACTGGAGCTCTCTGATCTACCAGATAAGATCTTGCCAGTGAACTATCAAGCCTGGGTTGTATTCCCAGATTTGCTACTGAGGTGCTTCATGGCATTTAGTTAAGCGCTTTTCCAGTGCATAACTGCTTGCTTTCCTCTTGCGTTTCTACTTCAAATGTGAAGTCTCTGAATCATGGATTATCTTTTAGGAAACTAGTGTTTGGTCAGAGCTTAGGGCTACTTCTTAATTCCATTTTTAGTCAGAATTTTCTTGGTGTATAGTGCTGGGGAAAAAACAAACAAACAAACAAAAAAAAACCACCAAAACACCTTTTCGTCTCCCAACAATAAAAGTTAACCCTGTAATTCTACGGAATTTAGTTATATAGTTTGATTACATTTCCATTAAAAGATATATCCTTTTCTCAGATTGTTTCTAGATTGCCATTTTTGAATTTGTCACTTTCTGCTTTTTATCTCATGCCGTTTTATCTCTCATTATGGGTGAGTAGTTGAAGTCCACAGTTGCATTATTGGGGTACTGTATCTTCTGCCTCCTTTAGTTGGTCCTGTACAGTTTCAACTCCATAGCATTCTTCACTCAGGTTAGTTCTGGTGCACGTCTGTGTCGTGTCTCAGCCAATGAATTCCTGCTAATACCAGCCCTGCCAGGGCACTAGCATAAAACAAACCATAGTACGACCTTGCTGAGAGAAAGAGAGCTGTAGTGAGACCCCCCTGGGTTTTGGCAAAGAGCTTCCAGTGGTGCTGGAGAGCTGCAGCTGCAGGGGTGGGAACTGCGTATTTGATGCAGCCTGTGGTAATGGTGTTTCTGCTCTTGCTTTTGCTCATGAAAATAATTGCAATTTTAAATTTGAAATAGTTTAAATATGAAATACTGTTTGCTAAATTCTTAATTACGTGCTTGTATCAGATGGAAAAACAATAGTCACTGAAACGCAAAACCACTCCAGTATAGCCTTCAGACTTGTTGCAGCAAGAAAGATTGTACCAGCAAATCCTGGAGACCTTCCTAGCTGTGCTTCTGAGACAGTCTCTGTGTGGGTCTTTTTACTTCAAACTTTGTGCGCTCAGGAAATAGTTCCTGTGTTAATTAAATATTACTTCCAAGAGACCAGAAACTAGTCTTTGTGTAGAAGTCCTGTTTTCTAGGTGTTTCCCCAGGGGGATCAGTTTCAAGATGTTGGTAGCCAAGGAGTTCGGGTGTAACAAAGGTAAAATGAAGAAGAGAATGAAGAATGCTCAGCTGGTTGTAACAAGTACAGTCAGGCTGCTCTGTTGTGTTATCATTTAATAATCTTAAAATTCCTTTTATGGCAGAAATTGATACAATTTTGACATTTCTTGTGGTTTTCAAAGTAATTCTACAGATAGCATAGGAGAGGAAGCAGTCCTAGCTTTGTCTGAGACAGTTTCAATCTGACTTTTGCGTCTAAGCGTTTATATTGTTTCTCCAGTAAACTGTCTTACAAGTTCCTGAATAATGTAAACTTTAAGTTAAACATCAGTTCAATTTATGTTTCTTTGGAAATTTAGGATAACATGGAAGTGATTTTAAGGAAATCTGTAAATATGAGCCAGGCAGTAAAGGAAACATCTTAGTCTTTGTAATAATTCTGGTATGCTTTATATGCAGTTTTGTTGTTGTTTTTAAATTTTAAAAAGATGATAATATGAAATGCGTTTTAAGCATTTCTGAAGTATTTTGGAGAATAGTGAAATCTGAATTTCCTTGGGTTAGTTGATATGTTGGTGAACAAATGTCCTGAATAAAACAGGGAAGAATCAAACAGTTTTGGAAGTCTGTGCTCTAAACAGGTGTTACATTTGGGTGAAATATGTGAAGTCTGGGAATTTGTAATACAAAAATGATCCATCCCTCTGTTTGGAGTTTCTGTTAGGTCACATTTGTTATTTCTTGAAGCTAATGAACTCTCAGTAAAATTAACTGAGAGCTATTCTCATGTCTTTTTCTTCTTCATGTTTTAAGTCTCCAAACCTAAAGCAAGGGAAAAATTTTGAAGGAAAAAAAAAAAAGTAATAGTGTGTTACTAAGGACTGAACAGAAGACTTTTTTTTTTTTTTTTTTTAATGTTGCAGCTTGGCTGTAGGTTTTTACAACTTTTAATAGTTTTAGCTTGATAAAGATTGAACACACATTAAAAATAAAAAACAACAACAACGAAAAACAGCAAAAAGTGTGCGCGCGCACACAAAAAGATAAAACAGATTTGTGCTGCAGGTGCATTGATCCACCAGCTCAATGCCACATAAATAACAAATTGGTAAGTGTGAAAAGCACCTGCAGTCAGAGCAGCAAGGCGCAGTGCTCGCAGTGTAGCTGGTAAATGTTCGGCAGGCAGAATGAGCAGGGCCTGCAAACAGTTGCTAGGGTAATAGGGCCTGTGGTTAGCACTGAATGCAGGCAGCTTTCTCTGTCTTGTAGATCAAAAAATGGCTCAAAGTACTGTGCTTCACTTCCTGAAACATGCTGCTTATCAGGAGGCTGCTCTCTGTGCCTCTGATGAGCTTTGGGTAAGCATACAGAGAGAACCATCTTTTTTGCTCCCTGTAGGTGCTGAAGCAAAGTACTTCTCTCATTTCTGCCTTTGTTTTCAGTGCTGGTGCATGATGTGAAGCGTACTGTCCTTAGGGCCTGCTCCTGACACCCCTTCTGGCTGGGCAGCTTGATCCCTCTGCTCATAAAGTTTATCTTGCACGTAACTGCTTATCGGAGGCTCTGGTGAAATTTGTATTTTCAGACAGTTTGTTTATTATTATTATTATTTATTTATTTTTTTAAAAAAGGAAGAAATTTGGTGAAGTTTTGGGTATCGAGCGTAATCCTTACTGTAACCTCTAAGAGCTATCATGATACAAGTACAAATAACAGCAGTTAAGCCCTTTCACAAACTCTGAAAAACATAACACTTTAGCAACCTGTGTAAAATCTCTGAAGTGTTCTTTCTGGATAACTGAAAAATAAATGAGTAAATCATAGCATATGTTTCTAAAAACCGTTATGAAATTTCTGGGACACCCTGGCTGTTTGGGCATTCTCCTCACTTTCCTACGTGAGTACCAGTGCGCAGCTGCTGGTATTGCTCTCT
Source organism: Anas platyrhynchos (assembly GCF_047663525.1). Taxonomy (NCBI): domain Eukaryota; kingdom Metazoa; phylum Chordata; class Aves; order Anseriformes; family Anatidae; genus Anas; species Anas platyrhynchos. Next base: position 17,713,540 of record NC_092598.1, on the reverse strand, counting down.
GGACTGCACTGACCCATTTCAAAGCAGCTCGAGACATCTGTCTGCTGAATACCAGGGAGCCATCCTTGCTGGAGAAGTATTAAGATGAAAGTAAAGAGGAAACCTGTTTGGGCATTCCAGATCGAACATGTACCTCTAATAAGATGTACAGAGGTTATAGTCTCATTTTTATCTCCGTTTACACACATGCACGCAGCAGATTTATATCTGCCTTTTCAGATCAGCTCTGCGAGATGTGGTCTTGTTTTCTTCCTTTCGCTTTTATCTCTAAGGCTGCAGGAAGGCTTTGTCAGGATCTTGACCTTTTTCTTAAGAATTGTCTCCAGTCTCCACCTGACTTCTATAAATACTGATGCCTGTGAACTTGGCTAAGTGGATCCAAGCAACTTCTATCCAAAAAGTAGCAAGATTTGATCACAGCTTGTCCCAGTGCTTAAGGATGAACTGGGCATTTAACCCCTTGTGACAGAAATGTTTTCGTAGCTTTGCTGCTGAGTGGGATTGCATATAGACATGCAGAGTGCACGCTTGTGTGTGTGTTCTTGGTGACAAAGGTATTTTAGATAAGTATACAAATATGCATAAATGTATATTTTGTTTTTAAAAAGCAGTGCATTGTCATTGTCAGAGTATAGTAAACTAAGTTTTTCTTCTATTGATTTTCCTGGCAAAAGACAGAGGTTGAGCAGTCTTTTTTTCTTCCTTGAGCTACAAGGGGAAGAAGTAGAAACATCGTTAATGCCTACGGTGGTCCATGGAATAAGGAGTCCTCATCTTGTTGCAGGTTGGTGTGAGTACCTCAAAGATTTGGTGTCAAGAATCATACATGCCTGGGCTGTACTGACTCTGCTGCACAAATTTCAAAATGATCAAGCAGACCACAATGGAGTGAAGAAATGCTACTTTTGCTGATGAATTCTGTGGCCTGTAATGGTAAGCAAACAAGTTGGTTTTTTTTAATCAGGATTCTAAGTAAAATTTAGGACCATAAAACCCCAGAGTAACCTGTCATGCACAGCTCAGCCTTACAGTCTAGGTAAAAAGTACCTTCTCAGTGGCTTCGCCCTGCTCTGGGGATTGGTTAGATGTTGATCAGCATGATAATCTTTCATGTGATAGTGGCTGCGTACTTTGCTATTTGGAAAGTTTTTCTGTGGACTCTGTTACTCCAGGGAAGTAACTTCAGAGTTTTTTAGACAAGTAACATTTACCATATCCTCAAGTTTTGCTGTGGCTATCAAATTATTTCATGTTTTTGATATTAACTATTTCTGTTTTATAATACTAGTTAACTGAATTTAGTATCGCTGAATCCAAAGGGTAAAGCTGCTCAAGGGTAATTTAATTTAAGTGCCTGCTTCACTTCAGCTGTTGCCTCCTGAGACACCAATATTTCCCATAGTGACTCAATGCTTCACATGATGCAGGTTTCCAGTAGCTTGTTAGTGTAGAGAACAGTTGGGTTGGCTGCCAAGCAAAGCTTTGAAAATGAAAGATACAGGATAAGATAAAATGAGAATGATAGTGATTACAGATTTGTGTTCAGCAGTTGCATTATCTTGGTAGACAATCAAAACTTACAGTGTAAAAAATTCCCATGGGTTATGTGGTTGCCTATGGAGCAGTACAACACAGAGAGCTTTGTACTGTTTCTGTACACCTCTCTTCTTTCAATTATCCTAGAGACCACACCCAGGTACTTGTGAACACTTGGTTCACATAGCCTGTAGTGTGGGTCAGTGATAAATGTGCGAAACCCATAACAATTTTGCAGCTTCTGGTGCTATCAAGTATGACTGAAAATATAAGACTTCAGAGCTTTTATCCCATTGGTGGTGTTTTATTTCAGTGAGCTCATAAGTGACCTTTCCTAAACCCCACATTGCTTTTTTGAAACCTTTCTTAACCAATCTGTTCTTTTTTGGTGTCTGTTGTGAGCTGAGGTAGGGTATAACAGCAGAAGCAAAACTTCCTGCCAGAAGTGTAGGTATGTCTCCTTAGTGGTACTTCAGTGCTTAACCTCCAAGGGAGGGAACTTCCTTATTTCAAGTGTTAGTTTTAGTTTTGGTTTTGGCTGTAAAGCGTGCGTGTGGTGGTGTAATAAATACTGCATGGCTGATATTAGAAGAAGTCTGGGGAACGTTAAAATGCCCTTATATAATAAATAGTACACAGAAATAAGATTTTAAAGACATGTACTGTATAGAATTTACTGGTGAAGTGCTGGTCACTAAATAAAGGGGAATTGGATTTAATATGTCCCTTTTTCAGAAATGGTAGGAAGGCTTTCTTTATGAAACTTTAAGGGCATGTTATACTTCAAAAATATTTGTACTGCAATAGCACCCCACAGTACATTGTTGCTGGTGCTGATGTACAGTCATGTTGGTTCTGTTGTCCATCTGTCATCAGCATTGGGCTGAGGTTTGTTTCCAACATGAAATTGTCTGCAGATCTGATATTCTTCAAGTTAGTGCTCTTCCTGAAGCAGATACAGGTGAATAAGTAGAAATCCAGACAGAAAAAATGTTTTTTACCTTTGGCTTAAACACAAGCAACGTTGTTCTAGTATTATGGCTTACTCTTGTATTTTGGTTATGATGCTTGGTAAAAGCATTTAAAAATGATTGGTTCTATAATAGCTATTGATAACAGAGTACAGTATGAAGGCAGTGCTGATTGGTACTGTCTCCCATGACATCTTGCTAGCAAAGCTGAGAAAGCGTGGGATAGAGGAGTGGACAGTAAGGTGGGTTGAGAACTGGCTGACTGGCCGAGCTCACAGGGTGGTGATCGGAGGAGCAGAGTCTGGCTGGAGGCCTGTGACTGGGGGTGTTCCCCAGGGGTCGGTGCTGGGTCCGGTCTTGTTCAACATCTTCATCGATGACCTTGATGAGGGAATAGTGTCTGCCCTCAGCAAGTACGCCAATGACACAAAGCTGGGAGGAGTGGCTGACACGCCAGAAGGCTGTGCTGCCATTCAGCGAGACCTGGACAGGCTGGAGAGATGGGCAGGAAGAAACCAAATGAGGTTTAACAAGAGCAAGTGTAGAGTCCTGCACCTGGGAAGGAACAACCCGAAGTATCAGTACAGGCTGGGGGGTGACCTGCTGGAGAGGAGCTCTGAGGAGAAGGACCTGGGGGTCCTGGTAGATGACAGGTTGACCACGAGCCATCAGCGTGCCCTGGTGGCCAAGAGGGCCAATGGGATCCTGGCGTGCGTTAAAAGGAGCGTGGCCAAGGGGGTCATCCTTCCCCTCTACTCTGCCCTGCTCAGGCCTCACCTGGAGTACTGTGTCCAGTTCTGGGCTCACCAGTACAAAAAAGACAGGGATCTCATGGAAAGAGCCCAGCAGAGGGCCACAAAGATGATGCAGGGCCTGGAGCATCTTCCTTATGAAGAAAGACTGAGAGACCTGTGTCTGTTCAGCCTGGAGAAAAAAAGACTGAGAGGGGATCTCATCAATGTGTATAAATACCTGAGCTGTGGGAGACAGAGGGATTTGGCCAACCTCTTTTCAGTGGCTTGTGGGGACGGGACAAGGGGTAATGGCCACAAGGTTGAACACAGGAAGTTCCGCACCAACACATGGAAGAACCTCTTCATGGTGAGTTTGACGGAGCACTGGGACAGGCTGCCCAGGGAGGTTGTGGAGTCTTCTTCTCTGGAGATATTCAAGGCCCATCTGGATGCCTACCTGGGCAGCCTGCTCTAAGGAACCTGCTTTGGTAAGGGGGTTGGACCCGATGATCTCTTGAAGTTCCTTCCAACCCCTTCAATTCTGTGGTTCCGTGATTCTGTGATCTATGCTTTGAGCAACCTTATGGGGTCAGTTACCTACTACTCAGTGACATATTTTCAGCGTGAACGTCTGTGTTAGTTCTTCCAAAAACTCGGAGAGACTAAAAACCCAAAGCTATTGGGTTCAGTGCATCAGCTGAGGCTTAGCTGTCTGTATGGGTTTCTCCTCAGGTCAGCAGCATGCAAGTATTGTAGAGAGAAGAGAGAGCTGTGTTTATCTCTGAGCCTGCTTCTCTGTTTCACTGTCTTTAGTTGGACTGAACCTAAATCTAAATAGCAAGTGATTTCTTTTCTTATCTGACTTAGGACAGGTTTTATCTTCCTCCCGCCCATAGCATGCCCCTTATCCCTTGCCGTGTTGTGATTGCACCTGTTCTGTGCAAATACACTGTTTACCCTAGAGGTGGGAAACATGCATTTCTCTGGAACTGCAACACTCCCCCTAAATAACTAAATTAGGTGGGGGGAAGGTAAAAGTAATGTGTGATGCACATTGCACTCACTGTGATTTATTGAGCGTCTCCTGGCGTACCTAGCTGTAAGAAGAGACAAGTTACGTCCATGTGTTCTGGCGCTGGCACATCAGCAGACTGTTTCTTGGTTGCTTTAGGGAGAGAGAAAAGTGGAGGCATACATGTATTTAAAATATTGCTATACAAATGAGAGAGATTTAAGTCTGGATGTAATTACGTAATTCTTTTAAGCTGAGGGAGCTTGTCAGCTTTAGCATCCTAAACAATAACATCAGGACAAAAAACTTGTCAGTTTGAACACGACTTTCTTTAAATGATCCTTTTTCTTAGTACTATTTTCAGTATAGACTGAGTATTACCTGGTGTAATGTATTTTTTCCCATATAAGGAAAATGTTTTGAAAATATCAGGGAGTTCAGTTTCTGTAAAAATCAGGGGTATTCAGTATGAAAAATTAAGTCTCCCTCCTTCCCTCCTCTGTTGGAAATGCTATTTTACCTATAGTCTTCAAGCTAAATATTCACCTATAGTCTTCAAGCTAAATACTCTGTATTTGAGATTTTTTTTTTTGGTAATGTATTTTATGTTGCTCTTTATTACTATAAATAACTGAACAAGTGTTCTGCTTTTGATATAATTGAAATTATACAATGAAAACTTATCCTGACTTCTGAGGACACTGTTCAAAGACGTGACTTTTAAAACAGGTCACATAAAAAAAAAAAACTTCCTGTAAGTGGGATATTGACTTTTGTAGTCATAAATTCAATTTTAAACCAGTTAGTCAGAAAATCTATCTGTGAGGTACATCGCAGTGTCTGGGACTCATGAAATAATCACACACCTTGGACTTTGGAAGATGCAAAGCACAGCTGAATTCTCTTCTGGTGTGATAATACTTTTTTTACACCCTGGAGTTTGTTGCTTATGAAAATCAGCATTATAAAGGACTTTTTTTTTTTTCTTGCTGAGATAGAAACTGAAGTTAATTATAAGGCTGGAGAGATTGTTGTTTGAGCTGCCTTATGTTTGCACAATAAACTACCTTGGAACAGCAGTGAACTCTCCCATCTAATTTAGTCACACTGCTCTGGTTATATGGATTCTTTTTCCTCTTTTACTTAGCTTAGTTTACGAGCTAGTTGTAAATTATGAGTCTTTAGTTTCCTGAGTCATCTTCTGTAGTCATTGCTGTGTCCTGCGTGGATCAGTAGCACAGAGATTTCTTTGTGACGGGCTAATGGCTCTCCTTGAAGCCTGTCCTGTAACCATAGTGGTGTTTGCCAGCTCCAGATGCGATGTTATCAGTAAACTTCTTTTTGGGCTGTGGACCCGTGAGAATTGATGAGTCAATTAGCAACTCGCTGCTGCCCTTGCTCCCCTACTTGTGGTTTGCCTTTCCTTTCCAAAAGCTGGGCCAGCTCTGGAGCTCATCGGATGCTTCTGCTTGCTGACACGCTCCAGCACCCAGAGAGAGAAGTGACAGGGCAAAACTAGCTTTCTGTTTTCCTTGGTGAGTAGGCTCAGAAGAGGGGCCAGAGGGTGCTGGAGTTGGGTGCCTGGGCAGGCTGGCCAGGAGAGGGGTCCAGGTGGGAGACACCTTCTCCTTCTTGTGCTCGGAGCTGCCTGCTCGGCTCAGATGTGTGTGAAACCATGGCCTCTGCTATTTCTCATCTTCTGTTTCTACCAGTGGCTGGAAAACTATATTCAAATTACTACTACACAAGTCGTTCTGATTTTAAAGGCTATTGTACCACACATGTCATGAGAAGAAGCAATCTATTCAGATAGGAATGTGAATAGAGAATGTTTTAGTTTTTCTTTGCAGAGTATTTAGCACTGTCATCATTATGGCTCTGAGTGCATAGTGATAACCTTTGTTTTATTTCATTGATAACAATTGTTCTGACACGTTGGGGTTTCTTCGGTTTCCTGATTTTTTTTCCAATTGTCAGACTACTTTTTTGTATTGTTTTGGCTTTTGTATGTAAATCGAGCTTTGAGTGATCATGCATTGAAGCTTCATTGCATGAATGCTCACTTTTAATAGGAAAGCAAGGTAAATGTATATCAGATTTTTTCTGTTTTCCAGAAGGAATTTTTGACAAATTAAACATAAATAAGGAAGGTGGAATGACACACAAAGAACTTCAGGGTACAAAAATGGTTTACCTTTGTAAAGAAACTTACTGCACAAGTTAAATTTAGTGCTGATAGCAGATAAGGCATTACAAATGTGTCTGTTCTCCTTTTAATATTTTCATAGGAGCAGAAAAAGCTAAGATGACTGCAGGCTAGCATTTGGAAGCAAACTCCTAAAAGGAAGAAGTGTTGTCTTTAACATGAGTGGTATTTCCTGTGGTGACTGCTACGAAGTATGCAAAATCCAAAAGGATTGCTAACATTCATTTCCTAGACTGAATTAGTTGTGGAGTCCACTAGGCTGTAGATTATTTTTGCCTGAAATTCATAATTCGTCTACTAATACTCCTGCAATTATTCAATTTGATGATTACAGATTCCTGATTCCCTTTTAATATCTGCTAATGGGTAATTATGGTCAGCAATCATTCTTGTCATGGAAATTGCTAATGTAATTTCAGAAACACTGTTGTCATTTGTGTGAAACAAAAGATGGAATGAAAATCAAAAGTGCACCTTTTTCTTTGAGGCTGTAGTAGTCAAAAACAGAAAAACTGCTTCTGCTCACTTTTGTGCTTTGGCTATTGAGAAAAATAAGGCAATATATGTCATTTTACTTGATTCTTGCTATTACGGTTTGGTTTTAGCATTTCATGGATGAGACTGCTTTTCAGTAAACAGCTTGAGGTGAGTAAGACTTAGCTGCAAATGAGCAGCTAAGTAGAAAAATAAGTACTTATTATCCAGGCAGTTACTGAGAATGTGTTTGTGAATACATCGATAATTTCAAAATGGAAAACAGAACTGCAGCGTACTTGGATCCTACTTGGAATGGCATCAACTCGGTCAGTGTCTGGTAGGGACAGTACTTGTAAGGAAAGGGGAGAAAGGATGTGATTCCTGCCCATCTGCGTCAGTCCTGAGTGGGAGACTGAGCAGAAGGATATGGATTTGCCAGGTCCACTCCACAGTCTGAAACCTGAGAACAGTTTGTGCTTCATAAATAGGATAAAGGAAGGCCCTACCAAGAGCTTCTTTGTTGTTATCAGCCTGATTTTTTTTGTCAGATAGCACGTCGTTCTGTCGCTCCATCTTGTGCTGCCAGGAAGGAAGAACGCTCTCTGTGCCGCTGTGACGGAGCTTTCTGCTGTGGTCTCAGGGCCTCAGATGTTCTCCCGTGTCTCCCTGCTCACCCTGCCATGGCACTGGTCCTTTAGGACAGATCAGAAGTTACCCGGCCTTCAGCACCCTCTGCATGCTGTTTAGGACATGGCTGGAGATGGAAAATGAGGGAAGTCCTGGCAGTGGTGGGGGCACAGGGGTGCTGTAACCCCATCAGGTGATGTGCCTCTTGTCTGAGTGATGCAAGTTCCCAGATCAGTTTCCCGTTTGATTTTTTTTTTTTTTTTTTTTCCTATCACGAGTCCAATGCTCTTGTATATTCATTGGGTCAACTTCTTTATCTGACCAAATATTTTTCACGTTAACTGGCATGCGCAGGGCTGGAACTCATCTAGATCTGATTGAGTTTTATTCATTTGTTTGGTAGACATTTTGGTCAGTTCTCAGTGCAGCTTCCAATCCATACTATTGGGGTTATTTCTGTGTGTGTGTATATATATATATAAATATATATATATGTATACACTGAACTTATCTTGTTGACAAATTGTTCCTTCTCCTTTCTAATTCTTCAGAACGTGGCGAAGACTTCCAAAGAAAGCTTTTTTCTTGATAAAGTGATGATCAGATGATTTTATTTATTTATTTTTTTTTTTTTGCTGCTGGTGCTTCTGGGAGTGCTGTTTGGACTTTGTGGTCTATTGCCAGCTGAGGGTTGCATCTCTCTTGTAGTGTCAGAATGCCAAATCTCCAAGAAGCAATGACCAAAAAAAGTAAAAGTGATGCTGTGGTGAACAGTGCTCATGTGATCCTTAAATACATAAACAGCAATGCCTTCAACTGATGATTTTACTAGTGTGTCATGTCATCTCGGAGACAGAACGTTTCTCCCTCTCATAAGTGTTTCTTCTCTTCTTTAAAGTGGCTGTTGGAAAAAAAAATCAAAGGTGCAGGAAGGACAAAAAGACTGGAAACTTTCAGCTAAGTCTGTTAGTTTCTTGAAGAATAGATCTTTTTTTAAGGAAATTTTAAGCTAATGGGAGGAATTAATATCACTACCATTTTTGTGTTCAAGTCTGGTTAAGCAATTTGAAGTTTTAAAATATTTTGCTTGTACTGAAGAAGCACAAGTTGCTGGTTGGCTCTTTTTAAAAAGGGTTCTGGTAGTGGCAGTGGATGCAGGATGCAAACTGAAATTAGTCCAGAACTGAATTATTCATCTCCAAGTAGTATTTGGGTAGGGTGTTACAGATTCCTGTTAAACCAATACGGTACCAATTGAGGATTTCTTTATTTAATGGAGTTTTTGAGAAGAAAGTGCTGTGACCCAGGGCTCGTTAGTAATTACTTGCAGTATATGTCAGTGTAACAATTGGAAGGAATATGTGAATCAGTAAGGTAGCACTCTCTTACTTTATTGAGACAGATTAAGTCATTGAAGAGACGTGCCTCTCCGATTTTTGTGTCCTGTAAAACTCTTGAAGCCATCCCTGAGTAGTATTAAAGTTGATATTTGACATCTTTTTCATCTTTTGAGCATTAGATAACTGAACCAAAGCCACAGTGCAGTTCTGAAGAATAGATTGTGCCTGGTGGTGTGTTTTCCTTGGCAGAGTCAGAAGAATAAATGGCAGAAGGAAAGCTGTGAAGTCATTTTTCTTGGATTGCAGATTAAGTAGCCCAAGACAGCATTGTGTGTCTCATAATTGTGAATGTATCACTGCTTAGTAATTAATGGTTATTTTTAGAAAGTGGATTTGGTTTTGCGAACTGGAAAAAGGCCTTTTTTTTTTTTTAAGAACCTTTCAAAATATCTATTATCATAAAAATTACCATAAAATTGTATTTCAGTGAGTATATTAAATATTTTTTCTTCTGAGAATATACACAGAGAGGGGTCCCTACCCATGGCAGGGGGTGGGAACTGGGTGATCCTTAAGATCCCTCCCAACCCAAACTGTTCTGTGATTCTGTGACTGTCACTGATTTCTACGATGCATCCACACACCTTTGCAAGAGCGCAATAATGTGTATGCAAATAGCATAAGTGCCAGGGGATTTTTTTCAGGTGAAATATAGGAGACCTTTTTATTAGGAAAGAAAGCTCAGTAACAGCAAGTACAGGTGTGCCTAACAATGGCACAGGTGTGCCATTAACTGTACAAGGGGAAGATCTATTGAAACACACCTTATTTTATTTCAGATTTCAATATGCATCTGCATTCCTTAACACTGCTTCTGGTTGTAATGTGAATGCAGTGGGAACATGCGCCGTTGAAAGTTTTGCCTTAGAGTAACTGGCTAGAGTTTGGCTTTTCTTTTAGCTGGTTCTTTCTCCCCAGGGAAATAGTCTTGGGCACCATGGTGACGGCAGTCAAGTGGCAAAGAAGCTGTCGTCCCGTTATCAAGTTCTAATAAAACTTCTTCTGAAAGCCTGTTTTTCATGCTCCCCGCCATCCCATCCCCCTGCTTTTTTGTTTTATGTCTCTTGGCATTGAATGAGCTATATTCACGAATGTACTTGAAAAACGTTGGTAACTAGTAATTACCAATACAGTTAATCTCTTAATGTTCATTGTTAATAGAATGCACACTTTGCCCTGGAAACGCTATTAATTGGACTTGAATGAAATATATAGAGCTAGAAGCTTTTTTTTTTTTTTTTTTTTTTTTTTTTAATATATAGTTGAGTGAATTTTGGCTTCGGTTGTATTCCTTTCTAATTTTCGGTCTCCTTTTTAATTAAACAAATTGTGAAAGGAGTAAGAAAAATAAAATTAAAATACACATTTTGAAAAAGAATTAAAGCAAGAAACATGTATTATGATTAATATTTATATATGTGCATCACGTCAAAAGTGTTGTTTCGTAACAACAAAACCCACAAAACAAAAAAATCAATTACATCTTTTGGTTTCAGAAGGGAGCTGTATGCTCGCTGTTCAACACGTTTCCACGTCAGCTGGTTAGCAAACTTTCTGCCCTCAAACCAGCACGTTTACTAGTTCTTCCAGTCTTGCTAGCGTGAATTGTCTTTAGTTTCTGTTGCACGCTGCGCCCATGAAAAATACATCATTTGTTCAAAAGGAAACAAACCAAATTTAGTACACTTTTCAAATGAAGTTTCAGTTGGTGGAGTAAGGTGTGATGGTGCACGCTGAGCAGCCGCTGCCAAGTGTTGCTGGAGCCCTGCCTCTGTGGCTGTTAAGACAGCATCGCCTGTGCAAGGGGCTGTCGGGCTTCCACTCTGTGAGCCAGAAGCAGCTTTCAGTTGCTGCTCTTTAGAGCATACAGATAGTGAGTTTAAGTGTGCTTTTTTTGGGCAGGGGGAATGTTGTGCACTTTTGTCTGAAGACACCTAACTTAATAATACTGTTTTTCTACAGAGTTCATCTCAGGAAGTGAAATTCAAGCTTATGGAAAGAAGGTAGAGACTTTCAAAATAATTTAAAGAAAAAATAAATCCTTGCAGCACACGTACAAGTTGATCTAGAGATTCCCACCTGAAACTGGTGAATAGCCCCTGGTTTTGGGGACGCTAGCTCTTTCGCTATTGGTTGCATCGGGAATCTGAAGTTAGTGCTCATGAGAAGTAAAATCGGAGAACCCGGGGTGCTCAGCGTGGCTAAAGATTGTGGAGACGGCAGCAAAAAGTCAGACATTCTCTTTGAAGTAGAGGCTTCAGCTGGGTCCTTTTGTGTGCCCTGGGAACTGAGAGAAATAGCAGCCAACCTGGGATAAAATGCCAGCTAAGGGTAAATACTTCTTCAATGAAAATGATGACTGCAGGATAACAGACCCTCTCTATGAGAAGTACCGCTATACAAGCCAGCAGCATCCACTCCTGCTATTGCTGCTCTTCATTGCAATCATCTTCTGGACTATACTAATTATCATCTTTTCTTTTGAAGATGTGAGTATACTATTGAATTGTTGGTATTCAGTGTTTTCAAAAATGATGAGAAATAGGTAAAATAGCATACACATAAAACAGCACTCAACGTTTCTGGTTAAGTAGTTTTTGAGCTACATGGTATGAAAGTTTGATGTTGAAAGAAATAGAGTCATTGTGTAAATAATGCTGTGTATGTTTTTGAAGGGATAGGGTGAGACAAAATAGTTTTGTTACACATGCACAGTTAGGAGGAGGCATGTTCTTCCATTCCTATATGTTATGAATAAATAGTAATCCTCTCTGAGTAGTGGCTATGATAGTAAATAAGTAATAGTGGGGCCAAAGACACAACAAAATCATAAGTTAGAATGTCTCCTGCATGTTTTGTTTTTAAACTTTGTTTTTAGATTCGTCTAAGAAATGTAAATTAACATCGGTTATGAACTCCTGGTGGTTTTTGTTTGTTTGTTTGTTTTTGTTTTGTTTTAGGATTTGTATATTTATTTATTTACTAAAAAGACATCAAACCATCCCACAATGTAATGGGAGATCTGTTGAATCAATAGTCATTTAGCAAAGTGCAGGGATCCTATAGGCATAGGAAAGGTGCACCTTAAAGAAATTTGCTGTTGTGTAGCATAATATGATTGTTGTTGTTGTTGATTTTTTTTTTTAAATAAATAAATCAAGTGTTCTTCAAGTAAGCCCAGTTGACAGCTGGTAAAAAGGGGAGTTGATTTAATGATAATGTTGTAAAAGGGTAATGAGGGAGCTGTTACAATCCTCCACTGCCTTCTTACACTGATTTTCCAAATAGAGTGCTTCATGAGAAAGTGACTTAATCATACCAGTTGCACTCATATCCTGTTTAGCTTTTATTCCTTGAAAATGGAAAGAAATGTCAGTGCTGTTTATATGTGTTACAAGTCAACTGCTGTAAAACCTGCAGAAAATAGTTGTTGTGCCCCTTTTAGCAAAGCTTGAATTCTTTAAATATGTTTATTTGAGTACAATATAGTATAGTTATAACAGCTTAAAAGACAACAACAAAAAGACTAGTTTGGGAAATTATGATGATGAAACTGGACAGACAGGGTACCTAGGATAGTATTTATTGTTATCTTTGTGTGTGAATACCAGAAAGTATTAATGCTGCCACAGCTTGACTACTTAGGAATTCAGCTTAGCATATTTTAAAGCTAATTAAACTCTTTCCAGGACTGTATAGATGCATTTTCCGTCTTTACTAAAGGAGAAAGCTAGACCAAACATAACATTTCGTTTTACTTTTGCAGGACCCAAAAAAGCATCTTGCCTTTATTATTGCAGTATGTGCTGTTCTGGTCATATTTGCAGTCATGTACTTACTTTTATGTATCGAATCCCTGTTTCGGAGATGGCTAACGTTATTTGGAGTTATGATTTGGATTTGCTTCCTAACAATAGGATATATTCCTCTTCTTGAAAGAGAAAAAGATTTTTTAGCATGGGAACAGGTATGTATTTCCTGGTAATTCATGTACCTATACAGAACTGGTCAGTATATAGAGATCTACTTGTGTGCTTTATTTTTTAAGAACATTATAACTGCATAATATTTTTTCTTGAGATTTAGGTTTACTTTCCTAAATTGGTTTTATTGGTTTATATTGTGGCCAGTTTTTATTTGTATTCTTCTGGTGGTGAAAATACAGTTCAGCTAAGAAATTTGGATAACTGCATAAATTTATGCAGCAATTGCATCTCTAAGTTGTAATTTTAATTCTATTTAAGCAGGTCAAATACTAATTATTATGAATTCATCTTGAAGAGAAATTTTTGTTAATAATGCTTGCTTTGTTAATTTATGTGTGTCACAGTGGTGTTCAAGACATGTATTAAGGATTCTAGAACTGGGTGTGCCCTAGGGAGCAGTTTTTCTATCAATGGGAGAGGTGAAGTGAACAATAAGAATTAATGACACATCCTGGCATAGCTGGGTGCGGTTCAAGTTCATTACTTAGTATCTCTGATCAGAAGACAGACAATTTCATGATGCCAAAAATATCATAATCTGTAGGAAACTCCGCCTAAACTTTCATAATGTAAACAGAAGAGTTTTTAATGAAATAAAAATGAGTTTTTATCTTGTTTTACTGACTCTTCCCCTTCCCCTCTTTATCTCAAATAAAGAAAGATATAAATTATGAGTTAAACAACCAAAATCTGATTTGTATTATGGCCTCGATCCAGCATCAGTATTTGCAGTTGCTATTCAGTATTTTTTGACTTAAGGAAGAAGATGCCGCCTTAGGAAAAAAACCAAAACTTACTATTAACTATAGGTACAGTCATGTAATGAAGCAAGATTTGGTTTTGTTGCTTTCTATGCAGCAAGTCAGTGCCTTACATTGTTGTAATTTGGTAATAATGTTGATTTAAAACCAAAAATAAGGAGACCATAGATTAGAAAGCAGAAGTGAATAGGTGAAATCCAGAATTTTATCACAAGTTATGAATTTATGACAGATTGAGGCTAGTGTTTAAATGCAGGTATGACCTTTGCTTGCCTGTGCTTATAAAAAATAATAATAATAATAATAATAATTACACAGCATTCAGAACAGTCTGATAGGGTTGTAAATAAAGTAGAAAGATTTTTAGTACAGCTCAAATAGTAAATATGGATGTGAAAAGGTTACTTTTTTGTTGGATGAAAACCTTTATTTGTTTGTTTGCTACTTTCTGTCCCAGCCAAGCAATCTGCTTAATTCTGGCAAAGCATTTAAATGTTGTCTGGGCCTTGAGACTTCCTTGAAGGAAGCTGATGTCTGGTACAGCACAAGTTTTATCTGCAGTGAAGAGACAGACCTGAGCCAGGAACGCTGCAGTATTTTCTTCTGATCAGTCTCATTTAGTTTCCATATGTAAGAGCTAATCTCTATAACAAATCTGTAAATATGGATATAAGTTCTGTAGATGTTCCTTCAGATCTGTAGCAGTGTAGCAGATCATTGGGCATTTTGTAAAATTTGTGCAGTTAAATAGGTAGGTAGTGGCAATAGGGATTATTCTCTTCTGTCAGCACTGGGAAGTATTTATCAAATATGGAGCAAATAAATGCGATCTGGTGGTTTTAGGATTAAAATACTAACTTGGAGAAGGTGAGAAATTTGTTTCTATTCAGTTTTGCTATCTGTGCAATGTGCTCTTCCTGATACATAATGTATCAGGTGCATCTTCAGCTGTAATGGATAAATTAAGGATAAAGAGCAAGGACAACTGGAAAAATTAAAGGTGATATGTCAGCTAAACCATTTTATCTATGAATCTATAGCTGCTAATTCCTCCAAAGATTGTAGGGTTACTTCCCTCATGTTTTTAACTGTGCTTTTGAAATGGCAATATTTTATTGTTTGGCTTGAAAATATACAAGAATGCTGCTACTTTCCTTCTTCTTTAGTGATTTTTGGTGAACATGATAACATGTAAGTGTGTGTGTGTGTCTCACTATTTTTATTTTTTTTTTCCCAAAGGTGCCATTCTTTCTATTCATAATCTTCACAGTTTATACCATGCTACCTTTTGGAATGAGAGATGCAGTTATAATTAGTGTTCTTTCTGCTCTCTCCCATATTATCGTTCTAAGTGTGTTATCCAAGGATTCTCAGGCAGACAAGAGATCCCTTCTGTTTCAGGTAAGGAGAAGCTACTTGGGTAAGAAATTAAATATCCTAGTCATATTACCACTTGATACTGGCATAGCTATCCTGTTTAGATAAGTACCAAACGTCTATGCAATTCAAGGATTTGGAGCTTGGACCAACATCTGTTTTGCATGCTTTTATGAAAATATAATTATTTTCATTTGTCATGCATTTGGGTTTGCTGACCTGCATAGAAGAAGCAGATTTATTTATTTATTTTAACATGTTACTTAAAATACAACAAACTTTGCCACAATCTTTCTTCCCAATCTGTGCTGTTTCAGATGGGTCCTATCTTACTTCATCTGGTACTGCCTACTGGGTGGATCAAAAGGGCCGCTGTTGCCCCTGGGAGTGCTACAGGTGCCTTTCAGGGTTCCCAAAGCTTATTAATTGGGTGTGTTCAAAGCAGCACCCCAGCTCTTTTGCAGATGATGTCAGACTTCACACAGTATGCTGATGCGTGAGTTTGTTGGCTGGATTATCCCTAAACCAAACACTGGTGTCTGCAAATGAAAGTGTTAAGCGATACAGCAGAATTGTCTTTTACATTGTACTACTGTACATTCGTACAGGAATGCCCATCACCTTGTAAGTTAGTTTATATTTCCTAGGCACATCCTGGCTAATTGAAATGCTATGATTTTTTGTGTAACAGGGTAAGGGGAAAATTAAGACCTGCGACTACTTTTTTTATTTATTTTTTTTAAGGGACTAGTAAGTGTGTGTATTGGTGAAAGATCAGTGGCTGTTCTGCTGTAGGTAAATGTTGTTCTTCTTGTGCAGGTACTTGCCAATGCTGTCATTTTCCTTTGTGGGAACTTGATGGGTGCATTTCATAAGCGGCAAATGCAGGTTGCTTCATGGGATTTGTATAGGTACACGTTAAAGTGCATTCAGGTTCGAATGAAACTGAAGATTGAAAAGAGGCAACAAGTAAGTGAAATAATTCATGTTATGAATTGCTTGTTTTCATTTCTAAAGTTGGTGTAATTTTATCAGGTTTGTGACTAATGCCTGTTGAAAGGCTAGGGCTGATCTTTGTGATACCTACTTAATGTCAAAAGTTATGCCATTAGTAACAAAAGAAGGAAGTTAAAGGGAGGAAGCTGTTCTGTGTGGCTTGTCTGTATGAAAATCACAATATTTGTAACAGGAATGTAATTTCCAGTTATTTCAGTTAACTTCTTTCCTAGTATAAGAAGTTAAAGGGACTGGTAACTTAAAAGCAAATGTCCTTAGTGTCCTGACAAATACTTGTAAGGAAGTTTCAACAGTTAGTTTTGTGCTTCCCTTGGTCATGCTTTTGTTTTGTAATTCTGCAATATTTGTTCTTTTATTTTCTTGTCTCACAAAGTCTTTCTTTTGCTAGAAGGAGAAAATTGAAACTTAAGGGAGAAAAAAAAATCATATATAATTTATAATCATACTCCAAAAAACATCATAATGTATTATATCTCTAAACTCCAGCAGTATTTAAAGAAGTAGGCAAGAAACATGAGTTTTCTACTGAGGAAGGACTGTAAAGAAGTATCAGTTGAAACTAGTATGCCTTTCTTCTTTTATCCTGGTATAAATTGGGTTAAGGGTTTAAGCTGGCAGCTGTAAAAGGCTGATGTGTGCTGAGTTCTCTGCCCACAAGTTACGAGATGAAAGGAAGGGGCTGAAAAGTGACCAACTTGGCTGAGTTGAAAAAAAAAAATGGCACACTGCTGGTGCAGCATGTCCTCTGATGATAGGCGTGTGATATGAGATGACAAACCTGCATGAAAACCCTAGCAGAAGTCTGTTCCCTATACAATAGCCAGGGATGTCTTTAAGCAGCTTACACAAGCAGTGTGCTTTCTATAACGTCTTTGGGCGATGTGGTAACTTGCATGCCTTCTGTGGTTGCTTGTTTGAAATGTAGATGAGCTTAAGTCTACGGACAGTTTACTTTTCATCTGTGTTGTAATTTGTCAGACAATTCTGATCTGCCTTTTTGCCACCCACTTTTTCCCAATGGAAATGATGTGAGAAATGCAGGTCAGGGCTCATCATCGCTTTCTGGAAAGCTGTATAATGTGTCAGTATCAAACGGCCCCGTTACATTCAGCGGGGCTCTGTTGGCTTAAATTGGTCCCTAAAGTCGACTCCCGTAATACTAGAACGCTAGGGGAGGGGATGAAGTAGTTTCTGTTTCTGGGAGGCAGCCTCAAGCCAAGCTGCAGCCTATGGCTAGTTTAGTCAAGTACTTGACAGACCCCTTCTTTCTGCTGTGATCCCAACACATTTATTTCTGCCAGTAGGTGCTGGTTAAGCAACCCTGGCAGCTTGCTCCCATCTGTGTACTGCTGCATCCTTTGCTCAGAAAAAGGGGACAAAGATTTAGTCAAAACAGGCAGAGTTTTACTCAGTTACACAATCTGGCTTTGCTGGCAGTGTCGTCTGAAAAAGTTTCTGCTTGTAGTAGCTCCACACAATGTTTTCTCTTCTGTGGTGGCTCTTTCCATGGGGCAGCGGAGCCTTTCCTGGGCTAAAACTACTCTCCTTTTGTCTTCTGCCCAACAACACAGTGCTCTCTTCTTTCATGAGCAGGCTTTTAAGACAAAGCCAGCAAAACATGCAGCGCACTGAATAGTCAAATAGTATGTAAGTGGTTTGTAACAAGTCTTTATTCTCACTCAGTTCAGAAGACTTTTGTTTCAGTGGCATCAGTTTCTGGTCGGTTGAAGGAGTTTTGTATCTGCTGCGTTCCCAGCACTTGAGGTTCTCAGCTACTTATTTCAGCATTTGTGAATTCACAAGGGTTTTTAGTGCTGCATAGATTACTAGCTATAGAGCGTGAGATTTCATCAGATTTTTATCAGATGCTAACGTAATCCTGAGGTTGGTTGGGAAAAAAATAATTTATCTAGAAATTGTAGTAATACTGATTTATTTATTTAACTTTCTCCTGTTTCATACTTAGGTGTGACATCTAGGGCACAAGGAACAAACCAAAAAAAAAACAGCAACCCGTGTAACCCACTTAAATGTAAAATTGAAGAATTTGTATCATTATGAAAATGAAGAATTTTGTATCATTAATTTTTTTTGCTTCCCCTTTAGGAAAATTTGCTTTTATCCATACTGCCGGCTCATATATCTATGGAAATGAAGCTAGCAATCATAGAGAGACTGAAGGAAACTAATGATAATAGGCAAATGCATGACAACAACTTCCACAGTCTGTATGTGAAAAGACACCAAAATGTAAGGTAAGTTTAATTTCCAAAGTAGTTATATTGACATAAGCTGCTAATTTTTACCAGTGCATGTTGTCCAGTGAAACTAAAATTCAGAGGTAGACTTCCAGGCTGAAGTGGACTTCTTTCCTGTCGTTGAAAGATAATCTGTCCCAAACTCATGTGTGGCCTTCTAATGAGTTGAGATACTTGAGCCCCCCCCCGCCCCCCTTTTTTTTTTTCTGAGGGAGAAGTGTTTTCCATTAAATGCATTTTAATATTTCAGCTGACTGCGGAATAGACATATCTTCATATATCATTTATTTATTTATTTTCCTTTTGTTCTTGTGTAGCATTCTCTATGCAGACATTGTGGGATTTACTCGCCTTGCCAGTGACTGCTCTCCTAAGGAACTAGTAGTAATGCTGAATGAACTTTTTGGAAAGTTTGATCAGATTGCAAAGGTATGTGTTGCAGTTTCTTGTAGAGTGGGATTAAAGACTACTTTCATTCAGTTAAAATTCAGTTGTTAAAACTTCAAGTACCGGAAAGTAAAAGTTTCATATTTTCTATATTGTATTGAAGCAGCTATTAAGAAATCTTGGAATAAATCATGCCATCGTAGTTGCCACCAGCTTTTTATTCTACAGTAGAAGTTGGGATTAAAGACATTTGGTAATTGCAACTGTTCCTTGGGTACAGATTTAAGATTTTGAGTGATATGCTTGAATTTCTGCAAATTGCACTGTTTAAAAAATATTTGGATTTAGTGAGTCAAGATCTTTTGCAACTCTGTGGTTGGGCTGTAAGAAGAGATCGCTGCTTTTTGTACTATTTTTATTCTGCAAGGAAATATTCTCAGTCATCTCTTCCACAATATGAGGACGTTGTAGGCTCCAAACTAAGTCCATGGCTAACCTGGATGCTTGGCTCGATACTAAAGTCTACCAGCTCTAACCTAAAGGTACCCCAGAGATCTCTGAAACACAGAAGTACAGGACTGTCTAAGCTTACTTAATCAGAACCTATGGAGTGGCTTCAGATGTTGGAGAATGATGTGTTCTCTTAAGGCTTGGACTGATGAGTGAGAACAGCTTAGTTTGATAAATTGTCACTGACTTGGGCTGGTTGTAAATTGTAGTACTTCAGAGTTGATGGAAGAATTGCTGAGCTGTTCCCACAGTAGGGATGGTTGCGCAGGTGAAGGTGTCCCAAATTAAGCTATCTCTCATCATCAGTCAAACCCTAATTTCTCCCTAAATTCTGTGCAGATTTTGTGTCGCTACATAATGTTATTTATGAGACTGCCATGAGGAAATTGAAGAAAAGGTGAACAAACCGCTTATTATTCAGGTGTTAATAAATTAAAGGCTAATATTAAGAGAGATAATTAGATTTCATCCTTCAGATGGTAAATTCTTTGACAGTTTTGCACTGCTATAATTTCATTTATAGTTTCTCAATTGCAAACAGTTCCAAGAATAAAGTCAGAAATAAATAAGATTATTTTATTTCAAAAATGCTTGAAGCAGTCATATCTAATACCTTCCAGGTGCTTGGATGCAGAAAATTAGAAGTAGGTTTTGCTTCAAACAAGATTGAATGGAGCCTGACTTCCTCAAAATGGTGTAGACAAGTCCGAGATTTGGCGTCATTGGCCTACCTGCAGTTCACTTTTTTTTGTTGTTGTTTTTTTTTTGTTTTGTTTTGTTTTGTTTTCCTGCTAAATATGTTTAATTTCACAGGAGAATGAATGCATGAGAATAAAAATCCTGGGAGACTGTTACTACTGTGTGTCAGGCCTACCTGTGTCCTTGCCAGTTCATGCCAGGAACTGTGTTAAAATGGGACTTGACATGTGTGAAGCAATAAAGTAAGTACAGCACAGAACACTTTTTAATTGTATAGAGTCTAAGAAGATATTGAATGGAGTCATTCTTAGTATTCTTGTTAACCTTCAAAAAGCATTTATTACCTGTAGTTTGATAGTTATACATTAGATCATAAGTTTGTCTCTTGTCTTTTCACTGGGTGTATGTTAAGAATGAACCCTAATAGATCTCCAGAATGAAGAGACAAAGTCAAAAATGTAAAACATGTAAAACTCCTTCCTTCCTTCCATAGGCAGGTGAGAGAAGCCACAGGCGTGGACATCAACATGAGAGTCGGTATTCATTCTGGGAACGTGCTGTGTGGTGTGATTGGCCTGCGGAAGTGGCAGTATGATGTCTGGTCTCACGACGTTTCCTTAGCGAACCGCATGGAGTCTGCGGGCGTACCTGGGTGAGAACCTTAGCTCTCAGTGCTGGCTCACTCTACCATCACCATTTTCATAATTGTGGCTTATGAGTCTGGAATTTGTAACTGTGCCATAATGCAAATCATCCTAATGGCATGAAGAAAATAGGTCAAATGTGTACTTACTTGAGCAGTAAAATATTAATATTTTCTGATGGTTACTTTTCAATGCGCTATACAATTGTTTTCTCAGGAAAATAACTACTTCTTAAACTCTCCTTCATTTGAGAAAGTTGTGTGGCTTTAGCAGTGCATTTGTTAACTTGTATTCCGTAGTGTAATTTTAAGTTTAGATAAAGAATAGATGCACTTCTTACGTTGACAAGGCAGAGCAGCATATTTACCTGATGTTTCTGTTGACATATAAATCAGGTGGGACCAATTGATCTTAGCTCTATATTCAAACACACCACAAGCCCCAACCCTCAGAAATTAAAATAGACGCTGGTGAGAAGTGGCCAAGCAAGAATTGGGAGCTGTTGACTGTTGTGTATTCTTTCTGCATAGCATTTGCCGTGGGCAGAATGAGAAGCAGAATGAGTAGTCCTGGGTGGAAGAACTGAGGCAAAGCAGTAGTGTAACTTGGTGTGTATTGCTCAGCAGTGTAGGGTGTTGGGCCTGAGGTTAATCTTTTTGCTACCTTTTTGAAGATCCTTATGAAAAGGACAAATATAAATGCTTCTAAAAATAGCAGTACTTTGTATGTTTCACATTGAGGAAAATATTCCTGTTTTCTGATTTTGAAGTTGAATCAGAGATTAGAATTGAGCAAAAATCTTTTTCTTTTCAGTAGTCTGTACAAAAAAGATAATATTACAGGTTTTCCTTTTTCTATTCCTAAATGACACTGTAGTTTTGCATGTTCTTGGTAGCCTGTGCAAATTAATGCTTACTAATGCAATGACGTTCGGAGGTGTATATGTTTAAAAAACATTAAGCATTAAGATACTCGTTTCTCTTGGAAAGTGATTCTAAGCAGGAACATTGTATCATCAGCAATTGTCATCTTATTTGCATGCCTTGAACACTGTTTAGGTAAAATCCTGTAACTTTAAAGTGATTTTCTGCAAAATAGTAAGGGGATATGAGTTCTTTTCTTTCATTGGTAACAGAAACAGAAAACAAACTAATTGGATCTTAGATAACAGTTACAATGCCATCCAGGTTGAGTGTTTTACTGTGATTCTGCATGATGAAACAAGAATATGGAGTTGTAAAATTTCTTTTGTTGGTAAAGCAAACAACATGACTCTGAACATGGCATGAAAGTTTATTTTTTTAGTCATGTTTAGGACTATCGCCTAACGTTAAAAACTGATTATTCCATTATGTTTGTCATGCTTATATTTGATTCTCTCTTTGATTGAAGCTCTTTTAGGTTGGCTTGCTGATTCCAAGATATTACAGTTAATAATTTCTGTAGCTATACATGTCTAGCACTTGCTTTTCACATGTTAAAACTAGCTCAAGGAAACCTTCAATTCCTGGAAAACTAAGCCTCATAGGGAAAGGGGGGATTTATATTTGTTATGTAGCTTCCTCTGTGGAACAGTGATCTGTCTGGGATTCTCCATAGCTTGCAATCCTAGCTAGTTCTGCTCCTTTGGAAGACAGAAGAAATTTTGTCATTGAGGGTTTCATTTAAAATAGGAAGTATATATATTTTAGGCTGCTGTCAATGAAGAAATTCTGAAGACATTTGAAAGGATGCAGAGAAACTTCTCCTTTTATATATATATTATTTCCTTTGACTGAATATCCTCGTTCTTTTCTAGACTAAAAAGAATTTGTATTCATAACAATGTAATACACTGGTAAAGCAGAAAGAACAAGCATAGCATCAAAACTAAAAATGCATTTATGACTATTTCTCTAATGTATATGCCTGAAAAATTGTGATGTGTTATTCTCAGACTTCTTAGCACAGGGAAACGAGAGTGCATATGTTAGATATTGTGCACTAACATTAGGTGCCTTGGTGCGTATTAAAACTCGCCTTTGAGAGGCAACATTAGCAACTTGGAGTCCAGTAAGCACCAGTAACCATTGAGAAGTTGTCAGCGTAGTCATTTAAATAGGAAGACATATACAGTGAGATCTGAAATGTGCTATGATAGTGTGTGACTTTGGGAAAAGGGGAGAGGATTCTTGATAAAATTGGAAAATTATGGATACTAACAAATGAGATAAGTAGAAAACAGGAAACTTACTGCAGTACATGACTGATTTGATGCTCATTTAATACAGACATCACCCAGTATGCTTCGGTTCTGATTGGGGGGGAAAATGATGATCTAAAACAGGCTATACAATTTTAGATTTGAAGGTTTGCCTCTACTACAAAACTGCTTAACTAAGGTAACAATTAGAAAAACCAGTCTTTTGAGACAATTACCAGTAAACAAAACCATGCATCCTCTGTATCCCAAAACTCTTACCTTCTAACTCTGAAAGAACTGAAGAATTTTTTTCTTCCTTGTGGGAAGCCATAGGCAGTGGTCTCCAGGTCTTGGCTAAATTATCTTCAGGTATCCTCTGCAGGATAAGGAAGTTGAGATGGATGGGACCATCTCCTTTCTTTCTGTAGTGCTGTCAGCTTCCATTCTGGAAATGTTCTGCTCCCAGCTCCGTGCTGACAGGCTGTAGGAATGACTGCGCAGTAGTTAACCCCTCAGTGCCAAGGGAAACTCAGAAAAGCAGTGGGAAGATGAACAACTAGAAAGAATATAACAAAAAAGTATTTATTTATCTGTTTATACACATATATGCACATGTAGACTTCTATGAATGTACTAAAGTCTCTTGTTGAGAGATTCTGTGGAAAGGTATTACTCATTATTTGTATGGAAATACATGATTCAGGATACTGGACTAGAGAACATCCAAGGGAAAACATGAGTGGGTACAGACAAGTGCTAGCTGCTCCCATTAAAAGTCTGTTGCTGTTGCTGTGTTACACTCGATTTGTTTCAGTCAGAAAAGACAGACTTTCAGAATTGTCCTGAAAACAACAACAACAAAAACTTTTCCAACTCTTTTCAATATTTTCTTTATCAATTTCTCCTCCCCTCCCCATGTGTTTCCTGCGTAAGGCAGTCCTCCCTTGTGCTTTGTATGTGAACTTTCCTTGTGGCTCTTGCTGTTTGAAACAACCTGCCTGTATGTCTGTTTTGTTAGTCGTTGAATCTCCCGTGATCATATTTCTTCCTGCTTCTTGTATTTCTCTTTGTCTCCGACCGTGTTTATTTCACTTTAATTTTATGCTGGTAGTATCCCAATCTGGAAAGTGTTTTTTGGCATGTTTATTATGAAGGATGTGCCACAAAGATCTGCAGCAATGGATTGCAAATATTGTTTTAGGTACTAGCAGGATTTTGGAGTTGGCTGCCAAAGCACAGAATGGCTGAAAAGCAGAAATGTCAGCAGTAGCCTTTGAAATGTAAATGAGATGCTTAATATGACCTTTCTGTAAATGTTTGGGTCTCTTGTTCTTTCTTTCATTCTCAGCCGTGTACACATCACTGAAGCAACGTTAAATCACCTAGGCAAAGCTTATGAAGTAGAAGAAGGAAATGGACACCTTAGAGATCCTTACCTTGAATCCATGAATATCAAAACCTACTTGGTGGTTGATCCAAGGGTATGTGCATGTTTTTAAACATGTATATTAAAAAAAAAAAATGCATTTTAATTGCATAGCTATCTGCTTTGCATACATCTTTTTAATTCAGGAACAGAATTTAAACATGAAATGAGTCATCTGAATAGCTTTGATTTGGGACTTTAGATCTGAAAACATATCCTATTGTTCTGTGAACTGTCTATTAGCTTGAAGGTAATAAGTGTTACACTGAAATCTCTTACATGGCCTGCATAGAGTCAAAATCTATATTGGGTTATGTATTTGCTTGAGCTGTGTGACTCTCAAATTAAGGTCAAAAGGTGGGATGAAGTAACGAAAGTGCACCTGTACTGTGTAGCCACTTTCAGTTAAAATATTCTCTGTGGTGTGGCTTCTGACAACTTCTTCCTCAGTGTTTTCAATGAGATTCACCTTATTTTCAAGGTATGCTGGTATACAGATAACTGCTGGTTACCTACTTAGGGCCAGATAACCACAAACACATTGGGTATTGATGGTTTGAATTGGCTTGTGGTTGACAATAAAATATTTTAAAAGAAAGAAGAATGAAGACAAACTCCTTTCCTTCAGGATCTTTATGGGAGTCACTTTGAATTATCAACAGCTCAAGCTTGTTTTACTTGTATGTTTTATGTATGCCACAGTGTGCATGCGCGCGCAATCATATACGTTGCATATGTTCTCAGATTTAAGATCTAATTGTTTAAATAGTCCCTACTCACTTGAAGACGCCTAAGGAGGTACTGCTGTATGAGTACTGCCTGGCTGTTCACCTGCTGCGTAGGGATGTCATCTAAGGCAGAGTGTCATTTGTGGGATCTTCTCCTGACCTATGTTTTGATATGCCCTAGCTCAGAAATTGAATATCTCATGCTTCTGCTCTTGTGCTGACTGCGAGGAAACTGCATCTGAGATCCCAGATCTCTCACATCATCACTTATAAACCAGGAAGCTTGAAAGTTGTTTCACAAGTGAAGGCTTGTAATGGGAGCTCAACCAAATTAATTATGTCATGATTTGCTCTAGCCCAAATTAATTAAGTGAGACAAAGGTTGGCTGACACATCGCCAATGAATGTTTAGAGTCCTAGTAAGTTGCTAGATTGTTCTTAAACTACTTAGCTACCCTGAGCTTCATTTGTTTGTAATCTGTATCACTTTCTGTTTTCTAAGTTACTGCATTTTTCTGTTAGTCCAAACAGTGCGTGTCAAATAATCATCTCCCTAAAACAAGAGTTAATGATGGGCTGAAGATGCGAGCATCTGTTCGGATGACACGTTATTTGGAGTCCTGGGGAGCAGCCAGGCCCTTTGCCCACTTGAACCATAGGGAAAGCGTGAGCAGTGACTCTTCCATTTCACAAGGAAGGAAAAGAAAGGTGAGGGTTTAAATAATTATTGTCATCTTAAAAATCTGAACTACTTGAAATCTGATGCTTTTTGAGGCTGAGTTTCTGTTGTTGTAACTTGTTCTTTATTCCTTATTTGGTTTAGGAAATACCTTTGTGTTCCACTGGGCGCCAGAGGACTTCTGACAGGTTTGGTTTTGGTGGTGCTTAGAAACTGTTGTGGTTTAGGAAAAAGCCATTCTTTCTTGAAGGATACAGGACTCCCAGATGTATAGCTCTTTAAGGCTTTCACAAGTTTCTTGCAGCAAAAGCCATTTCTATTATCCCTTCTTGGTGGAGACCTTTTTTAAGTCCTGAAAAAAACAACTTCTTTGCTGATTCCCAGCAGTAACCTGTTGGTTTTTGGTAGTGGGATGATCTTGTTGCTCAAGTACTTAAAGAGCACATACTCTGTTATATTGTTTACCTCCATTATATTACTTAGAAATAATTAGAGGGTCCTCCCTTGCCTAACAGCTCACACATTCCTGGTTTAACCTCTTAGTGGTTAAGGATGCTAATTTTGAGCCCATCTTTACTCATAGCCAGCCAGTTACACTCAGTTGTCAAAGTGGCTTAAATGTCATTTCCCTCTCTTTATTCCTGGGTTTCTTGTCTTTCTAGGATTCTGAGTACTGACATTTAGATGTAACAAGGACACTGTCTTTTTATAGGACTACGAGATAACTGTGTAAGAGGAAGGAGAAGTTAATAGGAATTTCTAGTTTCATCTTTGCTTTCTGATGTTGCCATTATCAGCACTAGAAAGCATACCTTATCTGATTTCTGTCTTGGAGTTTTGCTTTGCTAATGTTTGTTTGTGCTTGCCATGCATTTGACTTTGGTCTATTTGAAAAAGTACATAAATTATTTTAAAATAGTTGTCTGATTTTGAAAGTAGCCAGATGTTATTTTAATGTGTTTTAGGATACATATATTTATCAAAAAGCTGTTTAAATAAGATAAACAATGTCTGATAATCCCACAGTACATAACTTTTTCTACATATTTAAGAAGTTTGGATAAAGAGGAATTGTATCTATAAGCCATTAATTGTTTCTGAATAGCATTTGTGACATGGACTTCATATTCACAGAAATTCATCTCAAAAGGGAAGGATAGAAGAAGATATTTATGATGAAATGATGTCAACCATCGAGGGACTCAGTTCAACGAAGTATGCAGTACTTTATTTTTTTGTCATATTTTCTTCAAGAATAATTTGCATTCACAATTTTAAGTCTAGATAGCAAATTTATTTTTTGAAAACATTACCAGGAGTTTGTCTTGCTCTTTTTTTTTGTTTTGTTTTGTTTACTGAAGTTCTCTTTTTGCTTTAGTTTGCAGTAATAATATCACTATTTTCATTATTAGAACAAGAAGCAAATGGTTAGTTTAGCTGTTCAATGTGATCTGATACTATGAAATAGCAAAAGTACTGCTTTTTTTCTTAGGACTCTGAAATTATGAGGTGAACTGCAGTACAGGGATAGGAAGTCAATATTTGCATTCTGATTATTAAGATAAGATCTATGAGGAAATGGGGTGTAGTTCTGAACAAAATTTATGTATAAAGACATAAATCATAGCAAGGCTGCTAATACTGTAATGTCTGGTAATACCTATGGGCAGTGTTTGGAAGCTGTAAGCCATCTCTAACATTTGATGTTATATGTTCCTATATTTAAAACTTAAAAAAAAAAAAAAAAAAAAAAAGTCTGGGATTATATCTTGTGTGTAACTACCAAACACTGCTGTCTTGTGGAAGTTTTGGATCTGCCTGTCAACATTAAAATTTAGCAGCTCATGTGTCACCCTATGAAACATAAAGACCTTCCAGAGCTGTCAGATGTGTATAAAACCATGGCACCAACACCCTGTGTACTGCAGAGCTGTAACTACAACAGTGCTCTTGCACTCTTCCCTGGGCCTGCTGCATACTTCTTGTAACACGTGTCTCTTTGTATGTAGTCCATGGTGTAGCAAATCTGATGACTTCTATGGATTTTCACTGATATTTGCAGAACCTGGTCTTGAAAAAGAGGTCGGTAAGATCAAAACAATCCTTCTCAGTCTTTATTTTGCACTTCAGAGCAGCATGAGTATATTTGAAACTGTTTTCATTCTTAAACTGGATTCTAGATATGACTGCATACCCAGAGAGGCTTTTGATAACTAATGGGAAGCAGATCTCATGATTCATTTGAGCTGGTCACTCTTCCTTGATAATGCTGGTTATTAATGTGAAATTAAAGGAGATTGTTTCTGACCTGTGGTTAAATTCTTGCCATGAGGGAGCCAGTAGGATTTTAATCAGCTTTATTATATAAAGAACTTATTTCAAAAGTAATGAGAATTAAAAAAATGAAATGTAATGAAAATATATATATATTTTCTGGTTGCTTCATTGCAAGTATAATACCATTATTTGTTAGGTAGAGTTTTCTGTTCTTTGATTCACTGTGCTGTGATGCACCTTACATAGTTACTGGTACACACACACACAAACGTGTATATCTATCTATCTATATATACTGTGTGTATATCCTTTTTTTTGGTAAAATTTTCATCATTTGTATCTGAAGTGCTGATTTACATACTCAGGGGTGGATTTCCCTCTAGATTAGAAATTATTCTTTGGACTGGGCTTTGGACTGTGTTTATATTTGTTCACTGATTTTCTTTTGTTGCCTTTTAGTTCTGTGTGTTTTGAACAGTACAGTATAAATTTGTGTATGCATATGTAATCACAAAGATGTAATAGATTCAAAAAATATCCTGGAATTGTTCTTTATAGTAATCTGATTTGTTATAATCTGTGTTTCAGTATCGCACCATTCCTATTCTAAAACTGAAGAGTTACTTTGCCTGTGCGAGTTTTGTGTTCTTCTGCATTTTCCTGATACAGATGTTTATAATGCCAAAGTAAGTGTCAGTATTTTAATCAATTATAATTCAAATTAACTAATGGTTTAAAAGAAACTCATGTGCATGAAACTTCTTGAAGTCTTTTGGAGTTCCTGAGGGATTATGCTTAAGAAAGATACACTTCCTAGGACTCTCAAAGAGCGCATTCGTATTGTTGGCATAACAGCCCAGATATCAGTATGGAAATAAAATAGAAATATTTCTTAAATACTATGTATGACTGGATATATATGCAGCGAGATGGTCAGTTGATTGATAATTACAGCCAACTATTGTTATAAAATAGTAAGCTTGCTGACTGAGTGAGGAATAGAAAAATGGGTTTATTTGGTTTAAAAAATAAACAATGATCAGCAATCCTTTTTTTTTTTTTTTTTTTTTTTTTTTTTTATTTCAGTTTCTTCTCACATCTCCAAGAAAGCAGATATTTGATGTTTCTGACCTTTATGGGATACTTGCTTTTTTTCACAGCGCAATTTCCATGTGATTTATGCGTGGGGGTAATAGTTCAGGCCCTTAGTGACGGAGTGGAATAATTTAAAGTTATATTTATGCAACAGAGAGCAACAATAACTTATGCTATTTTTATGGACATCCAGTGCCATTAGAAAAGAACAATCTATTTATAATTTTGAGAAATGCTGTTAGCAAACATTAGTCTGACGTACAGTCTGAAAAACATTTTCATTTAACACTTTTGTTTAATGCTTTCTCTTCTGTTTAGAACTGCAAAACTAGGAATCTCCTTTGGTGTTGTTGCAATCATCATTGTACTTATTTTGCTTGTATGCTTTGCTGAGAAATGTATGGTAAGTTTTAAAAAGCAGATGGATATAATTTGACAATTCAGTCTATTTTACAGGATGATGAATTAAGCTGTTTATTTCAATAAGAGTTGCAGAAGCCTGAAACTTTAGGTTACCAGCAGATTGCACTGCCTGAAACAGATTCTCATATTTTGAAGTTCTTACTGTAGTTTGAAATTATTTGAGTGCCAGAATAGATGGCTAGGAGGGAAGAGTGTATTAACACTTGTGTGATGGGGTTGCTTTTATGTTTGTGTTTGTTTGTTTCCCGTGTTTATCCTTAATAGTAATTTTGGTTGTAAATCCTGAGGTTTCCATACTGGAAACAAGATTAAATTCTCAAGGAGTTTGAATGCAAGGTTAGTTTTCATAATCATTGGTAAAGCCCTATGAAAGTTACAAACATATGAATAATTCATTGACAACGATTTCATAGCTGTTAGAATTTGAAATTCACCATAATTCACCATTACATCAATTTTTCATTGCATCATTAAATGTCTGCAATTGCTGTTTAAAAATACATAAAGCACCCTGTAGTGACAGAGTTCAACTGTGCAAAATGAAATAAACTCCATCTCTTCTCCAAGAACTGTCTGGAGGCTGGGGGTTGGAGAGGGAAGGAATTTTAGAGTGTTCCTTACACTCATCAAATCTTCATTGTGTTAGAGCAAGGGTGGGAGAGCATTTTGAAGTTCTGTTGAGATCATCCCACCATCATCTTGTTGCAGACTAATGAGGGTGGTCTTCCAGGAAATCTGTCACAGAAAGGTGGTCTCTTACAGAGCCAGGTTCAAATTGCGTAAAAGGGAAAGGTAAAAACAGTGCACTCTACATATGTAAAATTTTATTATTAATTTAAAAATAGTTAGATAACATGCACGGCATTTACATAGTAGTTTTTATTTATATGGATTTTATGTGTGTATGTCTATATAGAGATGTGTGTGTATCTGTATCCACGTATAGTTTCTATGTATGTAAAACACATGGAGAAAAAAAAGAAAATTCCAAGATGACAACTGCATCAGGCTTGAGTTTTAAACTGGCAGTCTTTGAGTATAGCATCCTTGAACAATGTTTGCAGTCTTCTAAAAGCATATGCTTTACCAAATATATTTTCTCTGAAGCAATAAATGAAGGCTATTAGGATGGCAAGGGAACTGTCTTTGGTTTTGATTTAGTCATCTGAAACTTTAGTTCTAGTGAAGTATTATATATCTGAATAAAAAATACAGCGCAGGCTGTCACTATATTTTTACTAATATTTATTTAGCACTTTCAATCAGATCATAGTTTGCTATTTTTACAGTAGACATTCAAAAAATGTTATCACCCAATGATAACATTGATAAGTTTTGAAATCAGAAGTCATTATCTCAATTTCCAAGTCTGGAATTTAAGGCATGAGGCATTAAATCTGAATTACTAGATTCAGCTCTAAATTTGGATCCTAACAATGAGCCTTGACTCTTTTGCATAGACAAAAGTATTTTTAAATTTATAAATATTTCTTCACACATACCAAAATGTTGGCCATGTCATTAAAACTATATTTTTATTTTATTTTATTTTACAGAAGCACTGCTCAGAAAGGTGGCTTTTTCTGCGCCATCTTTGTGCTATCTCAGAAAAGGTGGAAACAATGCCTTTACTTAGGCTTCCTTTAGCAGTCATCACTATAGGTGCCTTGCTGATTATAGCTATCTTTAACTTGGTAAGTAATCACATTACCTTCATTCTGTGAACATATTGTAACTTCGAGCAATGTTCTTTATTCTTTTTATTAAGTACTTTGCTTTTTGCTTTTTTTTCTGATGTCCAGTTTCCACCTGAGTTGATTCACACGTGGGTAATGCACAATGTCATTAAAATTAACAATAAAAAATCTTGTGAATATTGTAAAAATGTAAAATAATTCAAAGCAAAAAATTACTAGTTTGTAGAACTAGAAGTTCTTGCAATAGACTTGAGATCTATGTTTCCATCACCTCTTCTTGCTTTCAAGATGGCATTTATAATTACAATTGATTATGACTATCATCACTAAGATGGTCTTCAAGTATTTTACGTGGGTTTAAATGTTTGGCTGATGTAGGTTAAGTGGTTTACTCTGTTATGCTCACTACCTAGGAACAATATAGGTGGTGGAGGGGAGGTGTATAGCTCAGCTCTCTCTTTTAAAACCAAAGACATTGTGGCTAGACTAAGAAGCAAGCAGAATCCATCTTTTAAAATTAGTTTGAGTATTGTGTTGCACCTGGGGAACACACATGAAAAAATACCCTTTGGAGTTATGTTATACTCAAGACCATGTCATTTGTGTTTTTGTGTTTTGTTTTAAACAAGCTTTATGTGACATCATGTTAACAGTTAAACCTGTCTGATAGCTAGCTAGCAAAGGTGATGTTCTTCCTATCCTGTGTTCTCAGTCTGCCATTCTCCTGATTCCGTGGGGAGTTTATTCTGAAAGCTGTATTGTAGCTTTTGTAAGGTTGTTTTTCTGCTGGCTTGGGTCCTTGAATTGACTCACAGTGGTGTCATTTAAACACCACCAGAGACAGCCCAAAAGAAAACAGGAACTGCAGCTGTGAAACTGGTGGGGGAGACAGTAGGATAATGTCTGTGCCAGCTAGCTCTTAGATTAGATTAGCTGTAATGCGAAACTTCACCCCCAAATAAAAAAGTAAGTAAATACTTGGCAATTCTAACCTTCTCGTTACCTTGCGTGTGAATGTATACTTAATTGAAGCTATATGGGATATGGAGTTCTAACACTTCAGTTGCAGTAGCACTGAAAGAGAGCCAAATCAGGACTCACTGTATAACATGCAGCAAAAAATCTTAAAATGAATGACTACCTGCTAACCAGTTTGTATGTTGTTTTGTCTTTTTTTTTTCCTTGCTAACAAATCAGACTACTGGAAAAAACAATACTGCAAACTTTACTAGATCAAATTATGTGAATGGCACCATCTATGTGAGTAACGTCTTCATTTCTAAGATAAAATGAAACGAGGCTTGGATAGTGTGTAGAATATAGATGGATGGCAGTGTTTGGATATCTTTTCCTGCTTTTATTAAAACAGAATTCTTAAACCATTGAACACAAAGATTACTACTGCTGCAAGGCAGTTCTAGCAATATTTTCTGTTATTACCCATGACTTTACTGTGCATTTCCTAGGGATTTTCAAAAGTCTCATACTACGGGTAAAGCCAAAGTTGGCTTACTTTGGTTACTCAACACTTTTGAGAGGTGTTCCCTGGCATTTGTGTCAGGGATAGTTAGGTGCAGCACTCGTTAACTGCACAAAAGGATTATTCCTGCTGATGTAGTATTTTAGCTCTTTAGCTTCAGAATAGCTTTCTATTTTGAGATTGTTCAAATCTTTGTGATGCTGCTTTGTCACCTGGTCACCCCTTCAGGTGATGAGCATTTTATTGAACAATGCATAGTATGTCGTGTGAGGACCCTTTTAATCGAAGTCCTTGTGACAGAAAAGTCGTACATAATGTAATGCGAATTGTACTCATCTAGTGATTTTCTATTCTTGCAAGCCTGAAAATCAGTCTTTTGGAGACACAACTGAATACTTCGCTGAGAAAACTGTAAGTAGTGAATATGTTTTATTTTAAAACTCAGATATTTGAATACTATATATATTCTCGATAACTGGCAGGTTCTGTTGCTGTATAAAACAACTTTTTAGGCATCTGGCAGCATCACAGTTCTTAAGGAAATTGAGATGTTTCTGCTGCTGTTGCAGTGATGAAGGAAGCATGACTTTTGATGTTTTAAACAACAACAACAACAAAAAAAAAGGCAAAATTGAAAGTAGGTCTAGAACTCTGAGGAAAAGCAGCAGAACAGGGTGGTGATTGTTTGTGAAATGAGAACTGAATTTGCAGTTATCCCAGTAAAGTACTGTGGCAGAATGAAAGGGCTTAAATCGCAAACAGACTTGTGCTCTCAGAGGGTTGGCTGTGGGGTTGAAACTGTGTGCTCATTATCTTTTGAAAGTTATACTCAAAGCCATTAGGATGACAAAGTTGGTACAATGCATTGCTATAGGTGGTCTGATTCTGAGTTGTCAAAAAAAATCTCTAGCTTCATTTTCTTCATCAGAAATTTTTGCTTTGTTTAATAATCTCCCAGATATGTGGTAGGTCTGTCAGTGCTGTTACGGGTGAAAAGCTGCTATAATGTGATCCTATGTGCATAAAGATAAATAAACTCTTGAGGAACAGAAGGAGAGGTAATTTCTGAATTGTCTGTAGACTGAAGTAAGCTACATCTGTACCTGTGGCAGTGGAGAGCAATCCTGTCTCTGCAATGAATTCTGTAGCAACTGATGTTCCGAAAGTTCCCAGCTGCTGGCTGAATGTGGAAGCCAGGCTTGCACTGTGATTTCCTTATGAAATTTTTCATGCCTGCCATTGGATAATGGCTCTAGCTTGATAATGCATCAAAGTTCTCATGAAGAAGTTGTGCCTAAGGTTGGAGAGCTGCTCACAGCCTTACATGTTACAAGCTGGAGAGATGGGAATGTGCTATCAGCGTAAGGTTACAAAGGGAGCGCTATTAAAAAGAGGACCAGAATTCAGGAGTTGTGCTTCAGAGCCAGTTCACTGGACTATAAAGCTGGTGTAAGTTAGTCCTGACCTTGAAATAAGTAATTGCTTAAATTACTAGTCTTCAGAAAATAAATTCTCAACACTCATACCACTCATATTAATGTAATTCTTGTTTAAATGTTCATCTTTAACAAATTAAAAACTAGTAGCTGTAAAAAGTGTTAAATTCTGCATTTAGTACAGTTAAAAATAAAGGATTAAGTGGTTATAATTTCTTTTTATGATGGTCATGAACTTAAAGCATTTGCTATGGCTTGAAAGTTGCATGTGCATAAAGCGTGAATAACATAACTGCATTTAAAATCTTCTTTTACAGTATTATGCATATTGCTGCATTTTGGGGTTCATTGCTTGCTCAGTATTTCTTCAAGTGAGCTTCGAACTCAAGGTTCTCCTCCTGTCTATTGCTGTGACTGTATACCTCTTCATTTTCAATACCCTGCCAAAGCCTTGGAACTTGAGTCTATCCGTCAACAATACCAGGTGCAGTATAAAGTTTCTTATGAACAATAATATTCTATTTAAGATGTTGGATCTTTGTACGCTTACTAGAATATTGAGATACCATAATGGCATGAGTCAGACATTATAAACCTTTTTTGTAAAGTTAATGACTCAGAAATCTCATTAGACTGTATCTCCATTTGTACTTGTTTATTCACTTGGAAAGGAAAGAGAGTGGAGGTGTGGGGTTTGTTTGTTTGTTTGTTTCTCTGAACAATTCTACCATGTGGCTTTTAAGATATCTGGAAAATTAGCTTGCGTTAAAGAGTGGAGGAAAGAAGGGGTAGAATATCAGTCTTGTAGTAGGGTAGATTTTCTTGTAAGCTGCGAAGTAAAGCCTTGATAAATCTGATTCCTAAGCTGTGTTTGCCGGACGTGCCCAACAGGATAGTGAACTCTTCATTTGCTTACATGATAATTTGAACAGTAACAGCAACTTATCTGATCTAATTGAAGAAACTACAATAATACTAAAATCGTGTGGAAAGCTTTTACTCTTCATTTGCAAGTCTGTTTCCTATGTTCTTAGCATATTCTCATAGTTGAAGATTTGGATTATTTTATTTTGCAGATATTTTTATTTTATTTTAGCTGTGAGTTCTCAGTGCTTAAAAAAGCCTAAATGAGCTCTTAGTTTAGCCTTGAAATCCCAGATTGTTGATATCACAAGAATTTACTTTGATACATTAGTGAAAATGAATAATGTGGTAAGAGACTGATTTTACTATGAAATGTGAATGATCTCTCAGATTTCTGTGGAGTTCTGTACAGGTGTGATTTAATGGTTACATTTGTTTTAGAAATTCAGGTTTTTATTTATTATCAGCTTCCCTTCCACAAACAAGTGTGGTGGTTCCACTCGAGTGGGCAGCCGAGCTCCACCACAACCGCTCTCTCACTCCCCCTCCTCAAAGAGGAATGGGGAGAAAATATGTGAAAGGGGCTCAAAGGTTGAGATAAGGACAAGGAGATCACGCAGTAATTATTGTGATGGGCAAAACAGACTCAGCATAGGGAGACAGTAAGATTTATTGCTTATTACTAACAAGCTAGAGAAGTGAGAAACAAAGGAAAGAAACCAAAAGCACCTTCCCCCCCATCCACCCTGTTCCACCTCCTCCCCCCGAGTGGCGCAGGGGAACAGGGGAGTGGGGGTTATGGTCAGTATATAGCGCTCCTTCTCGGTCACTCTCGTCCCCTGTGCTGTGGGGTCCCTCCCCTGGGATGCCGTCCTTGCTGAACTGATCCGGCATGGGCTTCCCACAGGCAGCAGCTCTTCCGGAACTGCTCCAGATATGGGTCCGTACCACGGGGTCCATCCCTCAGGAGAAAACTGCTCCAACCTGGCTCCCCCACGGGCAGCAGCTCCTGCCAGGTCACCTGCTTCTGTGTGGGCTCCTCTCCACGGGCTACAGGTCCGGCCCGGAATCTGCTCCGGCAGGGGTCTTCCACAGGTGGCAGCCTCCATTGGTGCAGGGCCACCTGCTCCACCGTGGTCTCCTCCACGGGCTGCAGCGTGAAACCCTGCTCCACCGTGGTACTCCATGGGCTGCAGGGGGACAGCCTGCTGCACCATGGTCCTCACCACAGGCCGCAGGGGACTTCTGCTCCGACACCTGGAGCACCTCTCCCCCTCCTTCTGCACTGACATTGCTCCCTGCAAGACTGTTCCTCACTCCTCTCACTCTCCCAGCTGCTGTGTGGCACAGTGGTTTTTTTCCCTGTCTTAAATATGCTCTCACACAGGCACAAAACAACATCGTTTATTGGCTCGGCTCTGGTCAACAGTGGGGCCCTTACCAAACATGGGGCAACTTCTAGATCATTCTCACAGAAGCCACCCCTATGGCCCCCTGCTGCCAAAACCTTGCCGTGTAAACCCATTACAATAAGAAAGTTTGTTTTCCTATTTCAAGGTTCTGTTTACTACGTTTGTTTTTTGTTTGTTTGTTTGTTTGTTTTGTAGGACAGTGTGGGGAGGGAACATCTCATTACAATAGCTACTTAACAAGGTTTCAGCACCACTTTGTCATTGTGTCAGACATAGTTCATGTACTGAACTGAATGATTATCTTTCTTTACTATCAGGGTAATCAGGTAACCAGGCAGCCATTGGCATGAATGAATTGGTACTATATATGTGCACAAAGACATCCTCTTCTGCTATGCTTTCTGCTCTCCATCCCACTCTCAAACCAACCCTTAGTCGTGTGGATTTTCTTAAAGGATACAGATGATTTTGTATTGTTTTCTTGTTTTCAGGCTTTTCATTGAAGAGCCAAGGATAATGGTTAATATATATCTGGTTCTGTTTTATGTAACCCTAATATTACTTGCAAAACAGGTATGTATATAAAAAGCAACAGCTTAATTCTCTTACTTGCAGCAATTTGATTTAAATACAATGCAAAAGTGTCGTTTATTGAAATTGTGCACTAAATTAATGTATATAGTTTTATCTTTTTTTTCTCTTGTACTTGTGGACTGTAGATAACACCAAAAAAATTTGCTGTGAAAGGGCAGGAACGTTTTTATTTTTTCAATAGTATGTATATTACAGAAGTCAGAACTTTTTAGAAATTCCTGCAATTTGGATCCGTTGTGATTATTTATCCTAAATGTAGTAATTCAATTCAAAACCATCACTGTATTATTACTGTGATTATTATTGTTGTTGTTGTTGTTTTATTAAAATACCGTTGTTGTACATACATCTGATGCTACCTTAATGGCATTCATTTGGAGTGACTGCTTCATATTTTTCTGATTCCGTTTTTGAGGCATGCAGTTCATAACTGTTTAAGTTCAAAATGTCTTGAAAAAATCTTACGGCTACTATGCTTTTGAAATAATTTAACTCATTATATATTTAAGTGAGATGTTATATGGATTTAAGTTATGGTATCGGATTCATTTGCAGATTGATTATTACTGTCGACTGGATTGTCTGTGGAAGAATAAGTTTAAAAAAGAACACGAACAGTTTGAAACGATGGAGAATGTTAACAGGCTTTTGCTGGAAAATGTACTTCCAGCACATGTCGCTGCATATTTCATTGGTGAAAAACGAAATGAGGTATGTTTAGTCTCTACCATATGAATGACAGTAAATTGGACCAGTGTGACACAGAACATCAGGCCAACAAGCACAAAGAACACTGCAATATTTTGCATCTTATTTTTATCCCAAGAACTTTGTAAACCTAATCTGCTATCTAGACAGGCTCAGAAAGCACAAACTTCTGGTGTCAGTTTCTGAAATTTGTTTTTCAGAACTGATTGTTCAGCTTTGGGGCAGAGTGAATTTGGCAAATATTTAATGATTTACTGCATTCTAAAGACCATAATTCACTGGAGAAGATAGACCTTCTTTCTAAAGAAGTTAGTTCACCAACAGATAGTATCTCTGTGGTAAAAACCCTGTGAGAAAAGTTCATTGATAATGATTTTTCAAAGACATTTTTGATTCTGCCAGCATGTTATCAGAATAAATATTTTGCGGATTTCAAAGCTATGGTAAGTGGGAGAAAACAGGCACTGTCCAGAACAGATAAGAATCTTTGAGATATGTAGATATCTCAGCAGCTTTTCCTTAGGCACATCAACTTTGTTAATATTTCTGATAAAATTCGACACACCAACTGTAAAGATCTGTAGCTGGTTTCCAAAGAAAATTGTGATTTGATTACTGTTTGCAAACAATAATCATAGTTTTGAGTGCCTGTGGTGTAAGTCAGCTGCTGACAATATCTAACTATACTGTTTGTTTTCCTGTAGGACTGGTACCATCAATCTTATGACTGTGTCTGTGTCATGTTTGCATCAGTGCCAGATTTTAAGGTGTTCTATACTGAATGTGATGTCAATAAAGAGGGTCTGGAATGCTTGCGGCTGTTAAATGAAATCATTGCTGATTTTGATGAGGTAATTAAGCTTCTGGCTAAAATGGACTGGATTATGGTTTTGCTGCAAAATGTTTCAATAGATCTGTTAGCAGTGGAAAGAGAAAAAAAAAAAGGCTTTTATGCTTAACTAATATCTTGAGTTCAGCCTTGAAATCTTCGAAATAAAATATATTCCATCTGATGAGATCATCTAATTCGTTAGTAGTATGGCTTCAAAGTTGTGAATTTCAGTAGTTGCTTCATTTCTCTTACGAGCTGTTAGAGCAAAAAGATTAAATGAACACTTTGTGCTTTCTTATCTAACATTCATGTGATTGATAGTGTTCCTACAGATGTCCAGTGTTTATTGCAAGCAGCATAGGATTTCCGGTTAAATCACACACAGAAATATTCTATTAAAGTCTCTGTCTCTGTTTTCCTTACCTTCAAACAGCTCTTGCTAAAACCTAAATTTAGTGGTGTTGAAAAAATAAAAACCATTGGAAGCACTTATATGGCAGCAGCTGGTCTCAGTGTTACACCAGGCCAAGAGAACAACCAGGTATGTGTTTTTTTTTTGTTTTTTTTTTTTTCTGAAATCTACCTTCAGTGCTGTATGTGTTTGGTGAAGCTGTGTGTATGCATGTATGTTTCAAAGTAGCAGAATGAAGTGTGATGGAAAAAAGGAAGTAAATCACCAAGATAACTTTCTGAAATGGGGATGATCACAAAACTGTTTTGTCTCATTGAATTCACAGTTTCTAAGCAAGAGTCAAGACTGCATACTTCTTACATCTTTTATCTCTGATTACAGTAGCTTAGCATTTCTAGATGCATAACAGAATAGCTCTGGAGATAAGGAAGAATGGCTGCCAGAGAAAAAGCCATCTTATAATTTGACAGGAAGCTTTAGATAGCTGAGAACTGGCACAAAAAGAGAAGCCTCAAATATCTCATTAGATCTGAATCTGAAACATTCTGTAACCCAAAAGAATTAAGACCAGTTTCTGTACTCAGGCTAGCAGGATTGTACGTGACATTAGGATGCGTGCAGGTGCTCTTCCTATATGTTATATAGCATATACATTAAATATGGAACTCTAAATATGGAATTGTAAAATACTGGGAGGGTGTCTAGAGGATGGGGCCGGAGTCTTTTCAGTGGTGCCTAGCGACAAGACAAGAGGCAATGGGCACAAACCAAAGCACAGGAAGTTCTGGCTGAATATGAGAAACCTTTACTCCTTTACTGTAAGGGTGACTAAGCACTGGAACAGGTTGCCCAGAGTGGTGGTGGAGTCTCTGTCTTTGGAGACAGTCAAAACCCACCTGGATGCCATCCTGTGCAATGCACACTGCATGACCCTGCTTGGCTGGGGGGTTGGACCAGATGATCTCCAGAGGTACCTTCCAACCTCAGCCATTCTGTGATTCTGTGCAATTCTGTGAATCCAGTAGGAGAGACATAAATTCATTATGACTAGCCATGCCAGTTGAATTTAATCCATTTTAAATTTTTGTTGAACTGTGCAATTTCATTGTGTAGCCTCATCCTTATATACTTTATTCGTTCACAGTACTGGTTTTGAATACAAACCAGTCTAATACAATCATATGTGTTGTTATTTGATCATTAACATGTTGCAAATGGTAGGATAAGGAGAGACAGCATGCACACATTGGGATTATGGTGGAATATGGAATTGCCCTGATGAGTAAACTGGATGGAATCAACCGACATTCCTTTAACAATTTCCGCTTACGTATTGGTAAGTTCAGTTTGTGAAGAACATGAACTCTGCAGCTCCTTGGAAATTAAAAATGAGGCAGGATGACTTAAATAAATGGAGTTCTGTGGAGCCCTGCTTAAAACTGAATACAGTAATTTTATTATTATTAAATGATGAATAGCAGAAGGTAGTGTTGTCTTGTCTCACTTTTTAAATATGCCAAACTTATAGAAATGTCAGGGATGGGCTTTTCTAATCACTGAAAGGAGCAATAGGAAGACAGCAGCTGGATGAATTTGGAGAAAATTACAGGTATGGGTGAAGAGGGAGATAGTCTGTAATTATTAACTGTCGGCTAAAGACAGTATTGTCATTATAGAAATACATATTTCTATATATTTAAAGTAGAAACATTTTGCTTTGGCATAAACTCTGCCCTAGCTCATTTTGGACTTCCATTATATAATGAATGAGTGACCTCCCATCTCATGAAGTTCAGTACTGTTTTTATAGAACAGTGATAATACTGCCAGAAAAGTGTAGCAGGGTTAGTTTTTTGTTGTTGTTGTTGTGTTTTTTTTTTTTTTAATTTATTTCCCTGAAGCTCACAATTTATAGCTAATAATGAAGGTAGGTAACACATAACTACATACTTTAGTAATGATACCTGCTTTTATTTATACAGGGATAAATCATGGCCCTGTGATTGCTGGTGTAATTGGTGCTCGGAAACCAC
This sequence comes from Anas platyrhynchos, assembly GCF_047663525.1. Lineage (NCBI taxonomy): Eukaryota > Metazoa > Chordata > Aves > Anseriformes > Anatidae > Anas > Anas platyrhynchos. Next base: position 17,672,660 of record NC_092598.1, on the reverse strand, counting down.
AGTATGATATTTGGGGCAACACTGTTAATGTTGCTAGCAGAATGGAGAGTACGGGGGAACTTGGGAAAATCCAGGTAAACGTGAGCCTTGGAATGTCTAAGAAATTATTTCTAATTGTTTATTTATTTATTTATTTGAATAATAAGTAGAATTTCACAGGAGTTTTCTAATTCTTTTCACACAAAGGTCACAGAAGAAACAAGTAGAATACTACAGGAGCTGGGATATTCATGTGAATGTAGGGGACTCATTAATGTCAAAGGCAAGGGAGAACTGAGGACTTACTTTGTTTGCACTGAGACAGCCAAATTCCAAGGTATTGGACTGAACTGAGGCTATGACAAAGTTAATCAAAGTAGACTTAGAACTGCCTCCCTTCTGTGAAGACTTAAAATTTCCCTCCTTATGTAAAGGAGATTATTCAAAACTATATATACTTTCATACGTCTTCTACTTCAAAAGATTGGAGAATGTTGTTATGTTTGTTGTTGTTTTTTGAAAGAAGTTCTGAGAAGTTTGTAGAAGACATGGAACCACCAGTTTGAAAAAGACTACATTTTCCCGAAGTTATTTGAGAATTTACCTGGAATTTGCATGAAGCATTTTCGGTTAGTTCCTGTCCTTCCCTGCACTGTGAGTGTCTAACAGCTCCAGTAACCACCTGTATGGATGCACTGTAGAACTCTTTACCACCTTAAAACATTCCACTGCTTCATTCTTTGTCACACCTGCACACAGTATTGCATTTGTCACAGACGTACTGAGATGATACTCTGGGCACTGCATACCCTGCTTTTAATGTTAAACAAACTTCATGACGGAAGACAGCTGAATAACAGAAAGAGAAATGCAAGTAAACTCCAATATATCATATGATAATTGTGCTGAGCTCCTTTGGTTGTGGAGGGAATTAATTGCGCAGTTTGGATCCCTTCTTCATTATCTTATCTTCTACAGTAGTACAAATGTTTTTTCTGACCAGCAGCTGTTCAGAAATCTTTAAACTAGTTGAGTGTTTACATTCTAATACATATCATCCTTTGTATTTCTGTGCTTCTGTATTTAGCATCTGCATGCAGATTTTGTAGTCACATAGGAGAATGTTCTTTAAAAATTCTGGCTTGAAATTTCAAAAGAACCCAAAACAACAATAATAATCTTGAGGAGCACTGGGCACCTGCATTTTGCATTTATGCTGAATGCTTGGTTAGACGGGCTCAGATAACGGCTTGTATCACTGACATCCAGCTGGAATTCTGCATACTGACTGTATCCTTGAGGGCATTTTTGAACAGTTTGGAAACTGAAAAACAGAACTAATAAAATAGTAACTGTTACTGTTTCTAATACTGTACAAACAGAACTGCAACTGAGATGGGCTTTATTTTTTTCTTCCTTTTTTTTTTTTTTTTCTTCTATTTTTGTTTCTCCAATTTGACGAGCTACTTGCTGGTTTGAATTCCTTTGAAATGCAATGCAGCTTATGAAACAGTTTGGTTTTTAAAATTACAAAAGGAACTGTGGAAAAATGTTCTTAAATTTTCATGCTCTTAACATTTTGATCATGTTCTTAACATTTTCATACATGAAAGTATGCTTGGTGCGTTGGTAAGATGATCATGGAAATCGGCTTGCTCTTAGTTTGTAAATTAGCATTTTTCTGCTTCTTGTAATCAATCTCTTTTCTGTTGGTGGAATGACAGTATTTTATAATAATATCTCCTGCCTAAATGTATGCATTACCTAAGGATGGATTCTCCCTTTACCCCTTCATACCACATGGAGTATGACTAAACAGCACAGTGATTAGTAAGTTGTGCATCTGCTTTGTTAATCCTTATGCTTCTACAAACAAAGCAGCACTTACTAATCTTTGGGTTTACTACTAAGCTATACTGGAAAAGTTTTTAACAAGCAGTCATATGCATTACTGCCACTTTCTAATTACTGTGTAATTTCTTTAGAAGATGAAGTGACTATGTTTCAAGACAGAAACAAATCTAGATATTGTCCAACTGTGGATTAAAACTTGTGCTTACAGCCTTTTTCAATTTGGTAGGTCAAAACTGTCTGTAGTAAGCCTCCGACAGGAAATAGCATGTTAGAAAACCTTGGTTTGAGGTTTTCTGGGTCATGTATGGACTCAGCTGAAGAAGGAAGTTTCAGACTTGGCATCTTGTCAGTATCAGATCAGTGTTGCAATTGAATAAACTTTCAAACAGCTTTTGCTACTCTTGTATGTTGTGCATTTGTAGTAACAGATGCTCAGCAAGCATTTATCTTGAGATATTTATTGTTTTACAAGGACCATGCATGTGTCAAAGGCTCCTTTCAGCAGTCGTTGATGCCATATGTTACGTAAAGTCATGATTTGCCTCTAATATATTTTGGAAAGTGCATTATGCCTATAGATAGAGCTGGCTCTGAAGTGTTTCTGTTCATAGAACTAGTAGAATGTAGGTGTAAGTTATCTATGAAAAATTGGCTGTCTATAACAGCATTTTGAAATGCTTTTGTTTACATTATATTGCCGATCAGGCTAGTAACTTGCTTGGGCATAACTTAAACTTAACCTCATTTACTGAAGTGGTATAAAAAGCTGTAGCTTTTGAACTGGAATTAGTAGTTTGTTTGTTTTCTTGTCGTGGTTTTAAAAGGACATTGCATACTTACACTGCTCAATTTTAGCTTACATAATGGAGAAAGTTGGAAACCACATGTAAAGAAAAAGGGGTTATATCTGAGAATGACATTAACTTAGCAGAACTGGAAGCGTATACAAAGAAAGCTATGTTCAACCAGAGAATAAATTCACTTTACATGGCAACTGTCTTTAAGTAATTGTTTTTAGCAGTCATTTCTTGAGAACTGTGAAACTTAAGACTGAAGAAGTAATCTTGTTTGAAAATCTTTACAGCATTACTGTGGTTTTTTGAACTGTAAAAATGGCATTGTATCTAATTTGAAGAGCTAATAATGTGTTCTGAATTAGCAATCTATTTTAAAGAACAAACTTTTCTTTTTACCATTAAATAAAGAACTTCCTGGAACTTGTTTGTTTTTTTGTAATTATTTTGATGAAGTTTCCCCATAAACAGGAGGCATGATACATAAGATATATCTCTATAGAGTTGATGAGATTTGTTTTTACTTACTAAGTAAATTTGATACTCATATTTTTGAGAATTTATTTAAGTAGAAAATACATAGTGTGATATACTTGCATTCAACAGCTAAAGAAAAATTTCCATGCTCTGTTTTCTGTCATCTGGCCTTCTACTGCACTATACGAAAGATAAATTATGGGAAATAAGATGCTATGGACTGAGCCAATAATGTGCTGCATCTTGCCGTCTCTTGTACCAAGAAAATGAGTTAAATATTAATTGAAAAATTCATTCCCTGAAGTATTTCAAAGTAATTAGCTACAATTAGCCACTACTGTGGGGAAAAAAGCACAACAGTTAATATTTTATTTAAAGAAAACAAAAAACCTATTCTGCAATGATTTGATAACAGAAACTACTGGAGAAGTATTCAGGCTGACAGCTCAAACTTTTTGGAATGAGTTTTAAGAACTGAAAATTTTAAAATGGAATTAAACACCTCTGCAGCTCCTTTTTGGAGAGAAGGAGGAGGAAGAAAGGAAGTATAAAGGTGATGTTGGCCATAAGACTAGGAATGAAGAGTAGAATTCATTATTCTGTTTTGTCTTTATGTTACCTCTTCAGTTCCATGCCACTACAAATATTATAAATCATTAATTAGATTGAGATGAACTACTGCATGTCATTGCTGTTAACACTCCAAAGTAACACTGGAACCTTAAATAAATATTATGCAGTAACAAGAAGCAATATTTAAAAATAGGTAATGATGTCTGTGGTAGAACGGTATAGCACCAGACAAGTGTATGAAAGTAATTGACTACACCATAGGAAGAATTCTTGTTCAGGACTCTGGCTCTGCGTAATACTGCCACCATGCTTCAATTCCTCTCTGCCTGAATGCAGACAAAACAGACTAACACTATAAGCAATTTTTGTGACAAGGGAATCATGTTTTTAATTGATGTTTAGTTTTCTAAATATGCCCTTCTTTCTGAGAACAAGCTTAAAATAATTACTCAGATGGTGTTTAGTAATACCTTCAAGTTTTCTACATGCACATCTCAACCTGAGTTAATACTGCTACATTAATGTGGATTTTTTTACTTTGGCAGCTAATGAGTTTGTTAAGTCTCACCTTATTGTTGTCATGATGTATATCAAAGCTTTCAACTTTTAGAATACTGTGAATGGATGTTGCTACTCATTTATGAGGAAATTAATCTATGCTGAAAGTCTTACAAAGGTGATCTTTTGTTAATTTATCAGGTTACATCAGTTTCATTCAGTGCTGTTTTTTTTCCTGTTCCTCATGATCATAAGAGTTGCATGGTTATTTTAAAAAGGGAAACCTGTGTGTTCAGATACTAATAGTTTTTGCCCCAACCAAGTTTAACTACAGCTAAAGCAGTGTTTTTGGAAACTTGTGGATGAGTCCTTTTACCATACATAGCCCCATTTTCACTTATTCTTTGACTTTTCCAGGTATATAATAATGGAAGGAAAACTTAAATGCTGAAGTCTTTTAAAATAATAAATGACAAAAGAATAATCAAATGCATTTAAGTAGCAGAAGAAACTCAAACAACTCAAATTTCAGTTCCAAAATTTAATAAACAAAAGTAGTTTCTTTAACACACAATATACACATGCTCTGTGAATGCACCTGAAGAATGTTTATCTGGTTCTTAAAAAGAATCAAACAAACACCTGTAAACTTAACTGAAGCTTCAGACTTTAACTGGCCCACATTCATTTTCAGTGATGGTGACAGTCTTTTTAGGTTCTTGAAACTCTGGAAGGGTACAACAGACCAGGTCAATAAGTATATTTAGAACTTGTCAATGAAATAAGTGCATATACAATATAATACTTCTGCAGTAATTTGTTATTTGTACAGACAGTCCTGAGTTAACTGTGTGCTCTGTAACAGCTCAAGAATTTGTTTGTTACATAGTCTGGCTTGTAGTACACTATGAAAAAGAAATTGCTCAATAATTGTCAAATTGAGATTTTTTAGTCTCCTTGAAGTTACTGAAGCAGTCCTGTTCTTCTCATTAAATCACATGAGACCTGAAACCTCTTATAAGCCACATATTGTGCAAATTTGTTGTGTGAATTGCCTTTCTTGAAACTAAACTCTTGCCTGTCTTACAAATTGAGGAGACAAATTCTAGGAATGCTTTCACAGTTTACATGACTTAATAAGCCGCTGCCACAAGGGGGAGATCTGGTTCTGGCACTTAAGTTTTTCACTGAACAAACTCCTCAGTCCAGCAAAAACAGTAGTTACTTCGTGCTGGATAAATGAGTTGATGCTGTCAACTAAAAAGCACTATGGCTGGCCAAATTAAGCAAAAGGAGCGCACAGCCAAAAGCTTGGGGAAGAAGGAAGCACACTGTCCTCATTTAAGCAAGTGAGGAATTTTAACTCTTTTCTTGTAACTTCACTCTAAATGGAAAAACTAGAATTTAATGGTTTGCCAAGCTTTACAATTTGGCAGTGCTATAAGATGAATGATAAAATAACCACTTTGAGTAGCTGAAACAAAGTTCCATATATTCCAAAGATTAATTTTGAACTGAGACCAAGCACAACAACTTTCCATTAAAGACAGAATTTTAAAAAGTAGAGAATAACTGAAAGCTGGAACTAAGTTACTGCCAAGTTCTACCACAAGCCATTCTAATGGTTTGCAGATGTGGCTTTGTTTTAGTTGAACAGATGCTACAAAACAGTTCTGTATACTCACCATCTGTTAAATCTATCCCGCTGTCTTCTGTATCAGGTAAAGGAATCGAAATTCCCATTGCTTTCCGGATTCCATATGTGCTAACAATGTCACCTGGAGTCACTTGTTGTGCCAGTTCTTTCAGATTATTGGTTACTCTCTCCGCTACATAAAAAATAGTAGTAGATGTACTCATAGGCTACATGTACAAGCATGCATATAAAATCACTGACAGAGAACTGGAGCAACATTGGTCATATTTCTGCAATAATGGGGATTTTATCTTTTGTCAGTGAGCTAGCTATTTTAGGCCACATACACTGTAGTGGATATTGCACAATTTATTTTACTCCTAGAACAGACACCCTCTTCACACAGTCCTGTCAGAGAAGGCTGCTGGAACTGAGCTGTGGAACAAGGGGCTTTGCTCGAATAATTGAAGAGTAAGTGATTGCTGTTAATTGGTTATAATAAAATAAACTAGACTAGAAGAAAACTATCCTTACAGTAAAAAACTGGTAACGTTTAAATTACTCCTGTTCAAAGACACTGGAAAGATCATGAAGTTAGAGGTGCTTGGCTATCTGCCCTGGGGCATTGAGAAAATTCTCAATTTTAGGGACTTTCACTTAGTAAAGAAAAAAATATTTGTCATTACTGTTTAAAACTTGCATCTGTCTTTCCGTACAACAAATGAATCTACTATACACAACAGGGCAGAGAATCCCCCACTGTTCAAGTTTTGCCTTGATAAAACAGTGAGACTTGATCAATTCCCCAAAAATGAGCAGAAAAAGTATATTTACCCAAGTGCATCTCTCTGTAAGATGGACCCAGAAGACAAATCATGTTCGGGGGTGGTTTTGTACTTAGTCGTTCATTTTGCGCATCCTGAAGTTCTCTCAGAAGCTTTGTTGTTTCATCAAGTTTCCTCTGGAAAATTTCAGCCTCTGTTTAATGAAGAAAAGTCCTGTTAGTAAGAGAGTGTGTTTACTTCCATTATGATGTAAAATACGTAAGATTGAATATGCAAGGAGATTAAGAACATTAATTACCTTTCATTAAAGGTAACAGACCCATCAGAATTATTAGTACCAAGATAACTTACCCTCAGAATCAAACTCTTCTACAGGCATGCCGAAGTTTGTAACAGCTTTTAGTGCTGTGAGTCTGTCATTATTAGCAGAGTCCAACCTTGTTGCAATGTCAATTTCCATAATCTAAAAAAGCAGCAAGAAGTAATTTATATAATATTTAGATCAGTCTGAAACAACAAAGTTGTTCTGGGGAAATCAGAATATCAAATTAGTTAAAATTAATCAGCTCTACAAAAAAGAAGTCAGGAAAGAAGTAAAGATACCCTATGAAACTTTTACTGATCTCTAGTTGCTCAGCTATTTCATACTCAAACATTGGTATCTCACCTAGAACAGAACTTATGTACAATCTGAGACCAAAAGTCAGAAACAACCCAGGAACTGGCAGCAGGTTAAAGCTTCAGGAGAGCAGCCTTTCAGTAGAACTACTACTATACTTTCTTTAACTGAACAAAGTTTGTCAGATGAAATGATTTTAGTGATATTTTGTATGCCTACAGGGACACAAGCTAGTTGAGAATATGACTCAAAGATTGCTAAGTCTTGTGGGGTATGGTATTTCATACTTATTACAAGTTCATGTTAAAAGTAATTAGAATAACTACAGCTGTCAGCCAGAAGTGCCAGTGGATTGTATAATAATTGCAGACAAAAGCCTATAAGCATTTTCTTGCACTTCTATTGACAAATAGTCTAAATTAAGAATTAACTTTTTGAAGATTTTGGAGATTCTCCAAATGCCTACAAAATAGCATGCAGTTGTCACGATTTACATTGTGTATATTTACAATCAAATTTTTGATGTTGCTTCATAGGCTTTGCAATTGTTGGCAGTTTTATAACTGACAAGCTACACGTGTTGCTTGCAGTAGCTAAACGAAGAATCTTACCTTTACTTCTTTTATTGCATCACTTCTTTCATGTGTGCCTTCAGTTTCCTCCAGGGGCTGAATACACAAAGAATTCTTTAAAGCAGGCATTAAAGCTTACTTATCTTTTCCTTAAGGTCAAAGTAACACCTTACAATATGGTATTTTAAGCTGAGGTAACTGATGCAAGCTTTCTTTGTAAAACCAAGTTACAAAGCAACTATTTTTAGAAAGCATTTTCAGATACCAATGTTTGCTAAAAATACATTTTTATGGCATGCATTTTATTACTCTCTGCAAACATCCATGTGTTCTTCCCCAGTGACATCACCTCAAAGATTATCTACTGGGGAGGAGGGAGAAAAGGAAGCATGATGATTAGAGGCTGAAATATACTGCTTCAATACATAACTATTTCTTAATATTTTGCACCAGTAGCAACTGAACCCTGTAAGTCAGTGTCACTATTGGGTACTAGAAAAGAGTAATGCTAAGCAGAGGTCTGAACTGGAGGCCAGGGGCTGATCTTTGCTCTATGAACTATTTCCAGTATTAGTTTAGCTGATATACGAACCATTACTAAGAAGCTATGATCTGTATTTCAAGTTTCCATTCATGTGAAAGTAGGTCAAATGAACACTTTTAGTTAGCAGCAACTGCCCTCTGGAGATACTAAACTAATTCAAGGATTGTGAATGAAGTTTTAGTCTCATGCTGTTCACCTCATCAGCTCCTCTGATTCCAGTCATGTCTGGCATACATGTATATGGGTACTGAAGTCTCAGGAGCATCTGAGGACTACCTGTTTAGTGGTTTTCCATAGTGTGGTGCTTTTAAACTCAAATATGTGTTAACTAATGAAAAAAACTAGGTACTAATTCTGACACAAACGGTGGCTGTTAGGGGCATGCTAAACTTTTCATGGAAACTAATAAACAAAAAACTGGGTTTGCCTTGTCTCTAAACCCCATATTGCTCTTTTCTTTCTAAGTGCTAGTTGTAGAATAGACAGAAAAAGGCCATGGGACTCTGCGTAACCTATGATATTTTGTAATTTTTCACAGTTCATTAATTAACAAACCAGCATAATTTCTTCCCAGAAGACCCATCCGCTGGAGACAAAGGTATCTCCACTTCCAAATTTTACTGCTTAATAGGGGGCCCGTCAATAGGATCAGTATCATCTTTCTCTAGCTTTATGGCTTATGTGCAAAAATAAAGACTAGAAAGTCCACAATCTCACTCTTACCGCTTCAAGTTCTCTGAGAGATCTAGAGTGTCCTCCTTTAGTTAGAACATCAAGCAAACTATCAGCCATTAGGAAAGGATAGTCTTGTGATTTCATCAAAAATTCATGAATACTAGAAGGTTAAAAGATAGTTAAGGTAACCACTTCTGTATCTAACATTCAACAGTAAAAAGTTTTGTTAAGTAAAGGCAGACTAATATCTACAGAATGGAAAACACAAAAAACAGCATAGAATTTAATCTAAATAGCTTGCTTTTGTTTAAAATCTATGGCTTTTGCAGCCTAGGAACCCATTCAGATTACTTATAAAACCTGAAAAAGGATGAAAAGTATACTGCTTTAGGCAGCTGCATGAAACTGACAGCAAACTTGCACAGCCACTTAACATTTGCGCTGTACTTAAGTATTCCTATATTTCATATGAATTTATATTACTGTCTTCTATTCCTGAGTTCTCATAAAACAAAAGGATTTACATTCTGACATTTTTACAAGCAGGAATAATAGAAGCAATGGGAATTAATTATTTTTGCTGTAGCAAATAGTAGGAAAATCAAGTAGTATACATGTTATTTAAGAATGAAATTAGGAATCACCTAATTTGGACTCAGATCTCCCACTGTAACCATAGTAATGTGGTCACTATTTGTCATTAACAAAGCTGACTTTAACAAAGATGACTTTTTCTCAAGGCAGTAATAAAATTCATTAACATTAAAAAATTCAGTTTGTCTGAACATTTTTTCCTCAATAATTTTCCTGGTTTTCAACATGAGTCCTTCAGAATTAGTTACGAATTAATAATAATTAAGTGCTAGGCTCTATGTTCTTATGTATTGGTACCATAAAAATCCTTCAGCCCTGGCTAATTTTACATCACATACAAATTCTCTTACTAAATTTTTGCTTCTTAAAACTAACAAAAAAACAGTAGGCTGTGAGACAGTAGCAACGTCATTCCAGCAGCAAAGATGCAGTCCATGCAGAGATTTGCACAAAACTGCTTCTGTAGATGAAAACTGTAATACACATCCTAGCTGTTTGATCACCTGAAAGATCCTTGATTAGAGTCTTCCCCATACGTTGAATAGATTAAGTCAGAATCTTCTTTGCTGATGTTGGCAAATGTAGAATCATATGTCGGAGCATAGGAACTATAAGGTCCATAATTCAAGTATGTCACTAATGAATAACAACAGCACTAATTATCACCTCTGGTATGCACATATCAGATAAAAGTGAGAAGCAGTTGTAAAACAATCCCCCCAAAGAAATTTCTAGAACACAGTTCTTAAGAAAAAAACATGTTTAGCAAAAACCTTTGTACCTCACTGGCATAGTTCCTCTTCTCAATATAGATGAAGATTTTATTGAATGTGAATGCCTCCCATTTTGTACGTGTAAATTTGTGATGTGCTGTTTAGTTGTGTGATAAATATATGCAAAGATGTGCTTTATCATTAAAAAGTTCAAAACTGTACGAGTAATGAGACCAACATATTTTGTTTATACAAAAAGAATTAAAATAATAACAAATATAATAAAAAATTCAGCACTTGCCGGGAGTAACCTTGTTTCTTTTATCTTCTTTGAACCCTTGTAATGTATTAACTCCTGACTGAAGTCTCCCTGCTGTCATACCCAGCTTTACAGGGCAGTAACCCGGTTCTGTAGGATATAATCAAAATACAAAAGTAACGATGGCATAGTTCATTGACATACGATACAACTCTAAGCGTGTTTTTGTCCAACTGTTTCATATTAAAGACTATGTGTAGTCATGAACATGAAGTCAGACGTAAGTAAGCGATAATACTAGTTTAAGCGATAACACTAGGTAAGGATACAAGATTTTAACTTAGATGTTTTCACTACTAATTTTCTTCCGTCCCTAACAAAGGCTATATTGTTAAAGAGGATCTGATTGTAAATTTATATATTCTTGCCGAGATTTCCTACTGCACAAATTAGGGGAATGGAGAAGTCAAACTTTCAGCATGGTTTCACTCTATTTGAGACCTTGTCAGTTCAACTCTGCAGTGAGTTGGCAGTTAAAAAATCAAGCACCTGCACCCTTCCAGCTAGTGGTACTACACAGATGGTACTGATGTTACAAATGATTGAGGTCCCAGGTGGTTCCCAGTTCTTGAAAGGTTTTTGACCCTTCAGGTCACAGACTTCACTCTACAAATGATCCTGACTTAAGGGTAGTCCAGAAATTAAATGTGCCCTAGCATATGACTGGTAGTCCCATCTCTATGACAAAAGAAGTCTCTTGCACCTCCCACAAATAGGTGATGCAAAATGGAGAAGCAATAGCCACTGAGGGCTCTCTCCAGTTCCTCTTAACAGTGAACAGCTGCAACTTCTTAAAGTTGAAATTATCAGGCTATTAAGGACCATTTGATTGCTGGGCACCATTCACCCATCTACCCCAGCAAAAAAAAAGCTACAGAACAGGTAGGTAGAAGCTATTTGTTACCAGAACTATGCCAACTTACCTCCTGCACTAAGGTCAACTGGATTAAGAAGGCCCAGAGTTGTTGTACCATCTGGCTTTCTTCTTTCAAATTCACACTGAAATAAGATTTTATTTTATATGCTAGCTGAAATTCACAGCTCTTAGATTTATAAAAACCTCTAATGAAACACTCTCAACTGTATGAATTAGAAAGCAATTTGGAAAGATCAGTCAGATTCAAAGTGAATACTCCTACTGTTTTTGCTCTCGCTAGATAACTGTTACTGATCTCGGAATTACCAAGTTACAAGAAATAGTAACATTTCTGTAAAGACTAAGAAAATAAGTAACTCAAACTTGATAGAAAAGTAGGTCAATTTTACCAAACTGGGTTCCTCCTCCTATGTATTTAACGGTCTTTGCTCAGATATCTGACTGCTTCAGAATTCAGAGCTACGAGGGAATTTTATTTTTTTTTTTCAGGTCAGATTTGAGATATTTTTTGAAGTTCTTAGTATTCAACCTTCTCTGTTACTTTATTTAAAAATTCAAGAAACTTAAGCTGAACTTGCTCTGCTGATGAAATCCAGCATGTGTTCAATGGGTATCCTTCCTTCTCCCCATCCCCCTCTTATCTTGGATATGATTACTCATGTAAAATGATGTAAACTGTAGTAAAAGCACCCCTTGAGTTTCAACTGACATAAGATGCTAAGTGAGCCTGGTCCATGAAAAAGTGAATGGAGTCTTCATACTCCAAACTATACCAAACACCCCAAGACTTACCTGGCTGTTTGCAAGTCGTCTTGTTAGCTTTCCTCCAGATTCTCTAACAATGCGATCAATCTGCTCTTGTTCCCTTTCCAAGCTATTGTTTCTTAATTTGTCTTCAAGTAGATCTTTGTCTTTTCTGTGAATAAAATTGCTGTGTCTTAATTACTAGTTTTAACAGACGCCAACTGGCTATTAGGAAAGGATACAGTGGAATATATTTTTTTTCTGTCAACTATGCAAACTGTTTTAATATAGCAGGAAAAAATGTGACAGACACTACTTATACCCACAAATGCTTTTTAAATTAGTGACTGTAAAGGCCTTTGTTTAATTTACTTTAGCCATACAGATGTCCTAGCTTGTCAGATTTTACATCATTACTCCCCCAAAACAAACAAGAATATTTTGGGTAAAATTAATTCATATACTCTGGATTTTAGTATCTATTTTTGAATCTGTGAAAATGAATTCACTAGTATTTCGGAACATTAACAGAAGTATTCCTACATATTAAAAGATAATTTAGAAAGTGTAAATGCATAGCTACAGAACATACAAGTTTCAAATACAAGTGTTATGCACAAAATAATTGGTACATGCAAATGGCTAAATAGTTATTTTGTACTGGGATATTTAAAATTTTTCTTCAAAACAGTGCTATCTATGTGAAAGAGACACTAAAATAAAAAACGACTGAAGGAATGCAGTTGATGACCAGTACAGGGTTACCTCCACAAAAAATGATGGTACTATATAAAAGATTCTACATATATTTTTGGCATACAATAATGCTTTATATAAATTTTGCTCCCTTGAGATGAAGGGCTCTTAGTGTATATCCTGTACCAGAGAAACCCACATCTACTAGTCCCTAATAGTTGTCATCTTTCAGTGCCTTTAAAGAGCCATATCCTCTAATCAGTAATGAAACAATACTTCACTTTTTGTGGTCTTTGTTGGGTGTTTTGAATGCTTTGGTATCACCATCCACAGATTCTCCTTTGTCTTTCCCAGAACCATTTTCATCTTCTCCAGTTAGTTGCTGTTCCATCTTATCTTTCTGTTTCCTTGTCTTCTGCAGATCAGCCATGAATTCTATACTTTGTTTCAGGCTCTGAATCCTCTCCTAAAACACACAGCTGAATCTTAAAGTATCCTACTTCAATCAATCTTTTCTTAACTTGCCTGCAGAGAATTATTTAATTTTTATCCTTTCTTTCACTAGCAAGTATAAAGACAATTTAGAAAAATCAAATATAAAATGCAAATAAGTAATCTGCTAGCTGTATTAAAAGCTCATGCTTTAGTACTATGAAATCCTAATATTTGACAAATATTAAGCAAGCTTTCATTCATTTTCATGAGATCCCTATAAGAAAAGCAGAATGAAAGAAGAGTCAAAAAGTAACAAGGCTATCTTGTAACAGTTTGTTTAGTAATTTTCTATTACCTGGCTAAGTATCTTCATCCCTGAGTGCAGCAGTTTTTTTGCAGCTTTGTAGTAAATGGTGTCTGGTTTGTTGTACGTCATTGCATTAGTACACATCAGTTTGAAGTTTTCCTATGCAAACATTAATAATTTTGCAATTACAGTTAAAATTTTACAGCATACTGTATTAAAATCCTTGTTGCAAATGATGTATCTAGAGCTTTAGTGAAAAAGAACTTCAAAGAACCTTTTAAATGAATTTAAATGTACTTAATTAAAAAATTAAACAGAAATAAGTAAATGAAACTCCTCTCAAAACTAAACTCCCAATAACATCCTGAAAACATTCCTAAATGTTAATCATTGTTTCTAATTTTTAAAGTTTTGATGCAAAACCTCTTTCTCCCAAAAAAGTCAAGAAGAAACATTTCTTCACGCTGAAGTATTGGTTCTTGTTGGTAACTTCATATTCTTATAAAATTCTAGAGCTGAAGTAAACTAACCATAATCCATCTCTAGTCAAAATAAAATTTACAGAATTACCTTTAATTCTTCTATGGACTGGTACCCATTGTTCTTGATCTTCTCTTTCATTGTACTGAAATCCATCGGATTTTTAATGATCATGGAATAGCCAGGAGCAATAAAGTCAGTCACAGGAAATGAAAAGAAAGAACTTGGATCCTTTCTGTTAAGATATGAAAAGACATTTTTATGTTTTGACTTTATAATAAAGAACATATTGAGCTTGGAACTAAATAGAAAGGAACAGACTAGGCTGAAAAGGAATCAAAAACATAAAGCCAGAAATGGCTTGTGTCAGCACAGTCTTTCACTCTCGAAGGCTGGAAAGATTCCACAACAAAACCCATATACCAGAAAAGTGCTACAAACATATTTCAGGAGTTAGTTCTACAGTCTGATAACTATCTGTATTCCTCAAAAGAATGTTTTTTATTTTTAAATCTTTTGAAGTTTTGGTCTTTCCAGAAGTGGTTTATACTTAGGTTGATGAAAAATAAAGGGAACAAATGTGATAAGAATGTGTACCTGTCATTCATTAATTTTCTTACCCTGAAATTAACAGAAGGTAAAGCTTGTTCCTAAAATCTGTGATAGAACATATGTGTTTATAATTCTGTTCATTTTCAGTTCACAAAATTTTAACATTCTTTTTTACATTAAAATGTCTCCAAGGCTTTCTGTGATCTCTGATGTACACTGATGTTCATGGGTGCTTCTAAAAGCATTAACATCACATTTAGTTGCTTGGTATTTTCTCTGTGGGGTCAGGCTAGGCTGATTAGCTGTTGAGAATCTTTTCTAGAACAAATTTTTTTTGTGTGTGTTTTTTTGTTTGTTTTTTTTTTTTTCCAAGGGTTTTCTAAAATTACTTAAAACTGACATGATTACACGAAGCCTAAACTGAGCAGAAACTGTAAGTATCTATTCTTAAACTAGTTCTTCGATTCCTAAAATAGTCATGTCAGCATAATATTTAGTGATATTTTCAGTCAGCTTTTTATAAGTTTCTTCTCTTAATGTATGTTATATTCATTTCATAGCTCTGAAAGCCTGTAGCATGGATATTTACCTCTGCAGCTGTCTCATGAGTTGATTCAGAGCTTCCTGAAGTGGTGTCTGTTCCACCTCTAGACCAAAAAGAAGCGGGGGGGAGAAAGGATGTGAAACAGAACTGACAGCAAGTGGTACTAAACTTACAACTGATCCAATTTGAGAATTCCTGATAAACAACAACAACAACAAAAACAAAATATGGTTGCAAAAACAACAAGATATGTAGGGGATCTCCTTTTCTCATTGACCTTAATACCCTGCACACACTGACACAGACACTAGATACCCTTTTGTAAAAGAAGTACAAGGTGACATAGATTCATATATATGTATTTCTAAGGGATGGGAAAAAATGTCAACACAGTTGCTACAGAAACAAACAAAACATAAGTCAATTGCAGAAAACTGGAATTAACCAAGGGTAAACAAAATGTATTTTTTTCCTACCTTCCTGTTTTGATAAAGTACTTGTCAATGATTTCTCTGGTGGCAATTCCAACCTGATAGGGGTCTGACATTTCAGATCCTGCTCTCCATCGCTGTCTGGGTGGTCTCGATCACGTTTCTTTTTATCATCCTAGAAAGAGAAAGATTGTTAGAGAAACTCAGGGGACCTCCAAACCAGTATTATTACTGCATGTAATGCTCTCCAGATTTTTCAAAACAACCCAGCATTTTTATTAAAAAAAATAAAAATAATTGTAAGGCCCTGTATTCTTTATGTACTGTCTCCATCTACTGGACAGTACTTTCATTCAGCAATATAACAATTGTTATTGTTATTTTTTTTAAACATGACAGCCTTTTATAGCATGACAGGAACAATTCTGCACAGAGAATTATCTCCATTGTAGCCTCTAGGATTATTTTGAAGCTTCTGGAAAAACTAGTAGGAAAGAGACAGGAAGTTTAAAACGAAGGGTACCCCTAACACTTCAAATAAGTATGTTATAATTGCCTATCAGCTAAAGAACCCCCAAAGGGAAACACAATTCCTTCTTTTTAATTAAGAACTAGTAAGGCTTCATTTTAGATAAATTAATTTATTTAGATGTGAGAATTGTTTCTGGTTTTAGTTTTCTTTGTTTATATTGGCCACTATTTTAGACGGCTTTACTCATCTTTTTCTGAAAGGACCTGGAGGAAAAGGCGTTGGCAGAACCAGCATACACACTATGAATGCACTCCAGTTTAAGGATACAACTAGTTATATCTGCTCACCATCTGAAGAGGTCTAGAGAAAGCTGAAGCTTTTTTTTTTTGGGGGGGGAGGGAGGAGGGGAAACTAAAATGCAATATTAAGGTATGCATACCTTAACTTTTCTCTTTCTTTTCTCCTTTTCTTCTCCAGGAACTTGTTTCTCTCCTTTCTTCCTCTTTTTCCGTTTTCTGTCTTTGTGCTTCTCGTGCTCGGATTTGTCATCGTATAGGCTTGAATCAAGCCCTGTGTTTCCAGTAGACAGCTCGGCAACTTCACTTCCTCCAACTTTCAGCACCAGCTTCAGGGGCTTTTCTACATATTCTTAGGACCGCAGAGAAATAAGGCACATGAGTAGCGCCGAAAACACCCTCGCTCCACCCGGATAACAACACGGGCTGAGCTTTGCCTCCACCCGGCGGTTCCCCCGGGCTGCCACAGCCGCAGAGCCCCCCCCGTGCCCTGCGGGCCCCCAGCCGGGCACACGCAGCCCAGCCGGGCTGAGGGCCGGCAGCTCCCCGCCCGGCTCCCCAAGGCCGGCAGGCCCGGCCAGGCCGCGGGCCGAGCCCCCGCACCCGCCTCGCTCGCCCCCTTGTCCCCTGCCGGCCCCCCCCGGCGCCGCCCGCCCACCCACCGTCGTAGGGGTGCTTGTCCGACTTGTGCTTCTTGTGCTTCTTGCCCATGGCGCCGGCCCGGCCAGGCCGCGCTGTTGTCGCGGCGGTGGCGGCGGGGGGGAAACGGGGCCGCGGTGCTGCGGCGCCCCCTGGCGGCCCGGAGGTGCCGCGGCGCATGCGGAGCGGCAGCCGTGGGGGCGCGCTCGGCGCCGGGGAGCGGGGAGAGCGGGCGGGGGCCGCCATGAGCGGCTCCACCGGGTCATGGGGGCAGCTTTCAGCCCTGCCCGTCCCGGGGCGAGGGGTGCGGCCTCCGCAGAGCCCCCTCAGAGCCCCCGCAGAGCCTCCTCAGAGCCCGCTCCTCTCCTCAGCCCGCTGCTCTCCTCACAGCTCACCCCACTCATACGTTTTCGGGAAATACACCCCTGTTGTCCATTGCAAGTGCAAAAATTAACTTTTAGATGGAAATTAAGGCTTCCTATAAACTCCTTGGAATTTAATAGCGTATTTGTTGAGGCCTCCACGGTTTCAACAACGCTGCCGTAGCTACCGTTTTCTGTTAACGCCTGCCCCGTGACGCCTCTCAAAATGTTACTTCTGTAAAGTTTAAGTGTAGAAATAAACCGTGCTTGTTTCTAAAGGGAAACTTCAATTTTAACCCCACAGATTAATCTTGTAACAGGGATAATCTTGTAACTGTTCTTCAAATTTGTTGACTCATATATGATATTCCATAGCCAAAGAAAATAATAATTAGATGTTAATTAGAGATTTATTATATACATCTTCACAAGGTTAATTTTTAAGCTTGAGAAGTTCCAGAGAAATGTCCATTGGCCACTCAGTCACAGAGAATTTAATCAGATGTGACAGCTTTGTTTTGCATTGTACTGGGGAGATTTACTGTCATTTGGTGACCTACTCAGAGAATTGTGTGGGTGGTGCTCTGGAATAAACCACAGCTTTCCTGCTTGATCTTACTCCAGTAGTTTGAAATTCAGCTATAATAGACACAGTTGTTTTTCTACTTCACATCTGGATCCTTTAATACTCTTATTACATATGCAGTGAACGTTCTTAAGCATGCTTTAGTGAGATGTAGAGGGCTTTTGCTTGGGACCTGGCCACATTCAGAAAATACAAGTCTAGTAAATATTTAAAGGACATGTTTTATAGAATGGAAAAAAAAGTTGCTATATCCTCTATTCCCACAAGAGAACTGGCAGACTTTCTAAGTTTTTTCTTCTAAATGTTATATGGCAAGACCATTTGTTCAATTGTTTTTCTGAAATTTCCTGACTAATCTCGTCCTGAATCTAATGAAATTTGAGAGAATTATACACAAACAAGTCATGTGGATACTGCCTATGGTGAGGGCTGCCCTTTCTAGGTGTTTCAGTCAGTAACATCTGGATCAGAGGAAGATACGTTTCCAACTGGTAGCAGAGGCCCTCATTCCTAGAATACATGCCATTTTGCTGTCCTTGTCTTGATGTCTTCTTTCCAATGGAAGGATATGTATTTCTTCCCCCTCATAAGTATTAATACAGCCTTTCAAAACACACTGTGAGAAGCCTGAAAAGAGAAGATACTGTGTTTCTGAGCAGTGTTTGAGTTGCTGTTGGGTCTTGTCTCTTCATTGAGAACTGAGCACATTTCATTCCTTCCTACAGAGCTGTCTCTGCTGTTACCTGTAGCACTAGAGGAAAGCTAAAGGAATCTTATCCCTGCATCCTCTTCCAATGCTTTTTGTCTTCTCAGCTCTGTTCGCGGGCAGTTCTTGCAATTTCAGGGGAATTCAGTTGTGTAAAGAGGAAACACAGAAGTCCTGAATGTCCTATAAATCAACACAAGGGCTGCGTACAACTTGGAGCAGCTGTCATTTAAATGTTTGAGAAGTGATTTGTTCTATTGCCATAAAGAAAAAGACTTATGACCTTCTGTTTCCCAGTGATGTATTTTCATATTTTCAAATGAGATGTTTATTTTTCAACAAGAAATCACATTGTTTATAAATTTTCCTTTCACCCAGTAAAACTGAAAGCTGGTAGTTTACAGAGCTGACTCAAGTAGCTAAAGCTTGGCTGGTACAAAGTTTGCCTGGTGACATAGCAAAAAAGCTGTCAGCGTAGACAGAGCTATAAGCTTCAGAAAGCTTAATATTCTTTCAGATTTATTGCAAGTCTCACACTTCAATATTTTGCCAAATTCACATCTACTGGAACCATGTACTCATCTGTAATTATAATCTGTAATGAAAATAGAAGTTATTACATACTATTATTCTAGACAAAGACATGGAAATCTGGTTTAAGCTAACCCTAGAAATCTAGAAGTTGAATAAAATAATCTAAATTTTAAGACTGGTGATTTCTTCAGAAATATGACTCAAATTTATGGATTTTTCTATTGAATTCTGTTTCATACTTCTGTGACTTTTATTAGCAATATTCTAGACTTCATGATTGGAACCTAACTTGGCATGAAACGCACATTCTAAAATTCTGGTTTTGTAATGCTTCCTGAATGTGTTGTCCAGCTGTTTTAAATTGCTATGATTATGAAAACAATTTCAAAGCCTTACCAGAGGTTAAAAAAAATTAAAAAAAAAGGGGGGTTGTCTTTTTTTTTCTTCTCTGTATCAAAATCCTAAGATTACACAGATACACAGCAAGACTACACTGTGTATATCTTCTATAATATTCTTGTCACTTAGCTTTCAACTAATTGTTGTATAAGCCTAACTCTGAGGTGTAAATTTTGCATCAGTACTTGAGTGGTGGAGTATTTTGTTGTACTGTACTGTCCCCTTCTGTTTCCTCTGTTTTCTCTTTGTCTTTTTTTCCTCTTCTCTTCCTTTTTCTTTAAATCACAACAGAGAGGAGAAACTGTAACCTGTCCATGCTGTGCGGTCTGCAGATGACCATAACACCAGCCTTTGTTCTCCTATCTTTGTAATTAAAATCACATGCTGGGATTTGATTTCCATTGGACTTTAATTTGCTGAAGGGCTTTAACTTTATTCATAACAAACTGTCCTTAACAGATAAAGTATTTGATGTCAAACGCTTTTCTTTTTTTTTTTGTTCTTTTCCCCCTCTTTTTTTCTTTTCCCCTTCTTCAGCACATTTTTCTTGGTGTATTGTCTGCACTGAAATAGACAAATTTGAATGAGGTTGAGGTCAGTTATTAGGTACAGTTATTGCAGAAGGATTTTCAAGTCTGTTTCATGAAAAATGATTACAAATACAGCAGGACCCTCTGCAATATGTCAGATTAATGGATAGCACTCAAATCTCTTTTCTTTCAGCGGTCCTGAACTGAAGTTAGAAAATTAAATTAAACCTGAAATTTCCTTAATGCTATTAAAAATTGTACCATTTTTCAACGTGTCATCTCACTGTTTTCTGTTTTTATAGAAGTTATGCAGTCCTCCATAAATAGGCTTTAGCCTGGAGTAAATTAGTTGCTAGTTATTTTAAGAATATTTACATGATGTATGCTATATACTAATACCGAGTTACTGAGTCATCATTTAATTATAACCTTCTTCAGTGACATGTAGAAGTGTCTGGAAACTATGTAAGTATTATATAGAAATTTTCTGCATAAAAAGTATAATTTAGAAAGTTTCTATATAAGAGAACATGAAAGAAGTATCACAGAAACTATGTAATACTTTTTCTAAAGTACATCTTCCCAGCTAACAAAATCAGCTAAAGAAAAAGGAAGCTATTAGAAATCATTGCTCCATCCCAACAAGTATTTTTTAATGTTCTCAGGTTAGTGTGCAATATAGCCTTATAGCAAGGACGATATGATGACGTTCTGTTTCTTCTAAAGGTTACAGAACCTTTTGTTCTGCTTGAAGAACTTTGCATTGGCAGTTGACGTTAAAGATTATTACTTCTTTTGCATGACTTTTTGAAGTAAATCTTTCCTTCCTATATGATTTGCTTTGTGAGCAAAATACGTTTTCTGGTTGAGGGAATGGAAATAGAGAAGTTCCTATTAATTACAAAGAGAAAGACTATTACTTCAGACTCACAATATAATATATTGTCACATAGGAAAGCTGGCGGTTCTTATCATTATTTGGTGTACACAGATCTGTAACAAGACCTCTGTCAGCGAAAGCGATTTCCTTTTCTATATGATTTCTGGAAATGTAATAAAATGGCGGAGTGCTTCTTGTGACTGCAAGTTGCAGTGCATGAAGCAAGAGTATGTTTTGCTAATGTGAACAGAAATCTTTTAGATGCCATCCAAATGGGTTCCAGAATTGCCCCACAGAGTTAGAAAGAAATCTGCTGCAGCTCACAAAGAACCTGAGCTGGGCTGGGACAAGAACCTCTGTGTCAACGGTTGCCTTTGATTAAGGGACGTTATCTCCTTAAAAGCTCTTACCCATGCGCTTTGAAATACTTTTCGTTAGCAGTCCAGTGGCAGCAACTGTCAGCATGTGGAAATCTGCTTCAGGTCACTGTGTTTCCACGGACTATATTACCTAGAAAAAGTCTGGTTTGGGCATCACCTCGAAATGCCAGCTGTAAGCTTACAAAAACCTTTATTGCTGTCTGGCATTCAAAATGCAAAGTCTCATTCTTGTTGGTTGAATGTGCAGGATTAATAATTTTGGTTCGCTGCATATTTTCAGAGGATCATGTTCCTCATCTTAATCCGTGTCAAGTTTCTATAGCAACTAGCATTTAAGAGTGTGAGGAGGTAGTGTGTGTCGCTGTTTCTGTTAGCTGTGGTGAGGTAGATGTTTCTGGTAACAGCAGGAAGATGCGTAGGGCACTGCAACGTGAGGGAGGCCTTTGGAAGAAGGTTCTGTGTGTGTACACGCACGGGAAGCTTGAAATGCTAAAGTTACTGGGAGCTTTTGTGATTTTGTAGTCTATGACACATGTAGACATTCTTGTATTGATTTACGTAGACCATCATGTCTTTAGGTTGCATTTTCTATTTTTCATTTTAACATCAAAGTGCTGCATACTGTGGGGGTGAATAATCACATCCGTAAACACATGGTAAATTATTAGTGGCAAAGTAATGGCACTTTGTCTAAGAAAAGTAATCCTAATTCATTTCCTCATGGTAACCCAGGATCCTTAAGACTGTAATAAACATTATAATTAGATTGTAATTCAACTGTAATTAAGGAAGATTACTTTATTTTCCATAAGAGTAGTCATGTTGATCATGCTGTTAGAGGTATGTGTGTGTATTTGTAAAAATCTGTGTTTTGTAAATATCCTTCCTGTGACCTTGTCCATCCTTTGGGCACCTCTTTTAATAGCTTTCTTTTTAAGTAATTTTATGCATCTGAAGAAAGACCTCATTGCACACCTCAGAACTAAAATAGAAAAATTTTTGCCAGATATGCATGAAATTGCATGAAATTCAAACGTTCATGACCTTCATTCTTGTCTGGTATTGCTCCACAGGTTGGAAAAATTAAACAGGATTCAGCTGGATCCACGTAGCTTCCCTCTTGAGTGGAGATGAATGGAAAATTTATCCATTGTCCCTGCTTCTCCTGGGTCATGTGGACTTTGGAGGATTTGGAGCAGGAGAGAGAAGCCTGAGCAGCAAACAAGTTGGAACTGGAGCCTGCCTTGACAGTTGCAGCAGGTAATTAAATATAATAATTTAAAATAATTTATAATTTAAAAATATTAGGGAGCAGAGATGTCACTGGCAGAGGCTGTTTCTCAGGGCCATTTTCTTGTCCTCCATGATAGCTTGCTCCAGCCCTGCCTGCTTTATCCTCATTTCCCCTCTCTCCTGTTGATTTAGCTAGTCCTCTTTCAGTTCAGATCATGTTTGTATGCATGAGTGGGTGTGCAAGAAATCTGCATGCTGTTGGGTTGTTTGCCATGCCCTGTAGTTACATTCCTCTGCTCCAAGCTTACTTTGCTGTAAGGTTCCTAGAGCAGCAGTTATCATTGGGTGCACCTCCTGGAACTAGAAGTTCCAGGTAAAGGAACCGGAGCTTACCTCTGGCTGTCTGCTTTATGCTCCAAACCACAGAGCAGAGAGGTATCCCTGCATCTGCACGTCTAGTTCCCATCTATGTGACTCCTGCCTGCACCCTGCCACTGGTTTTCTACAGTGCTTAATACAACCAGGTCCCAAATTTTTCTTGGCATTTTCTGTAATTGTGTTGGAAGAAGTATATCACTCAGGCTTGGGGGAGTATTTAACTCTCAGTAGGATTCTCTCAATAAAATAGCTTAAAGAATACATTATTTTAACATAAACTTTCTAGCTCACCGTTGTCTAACTATGGAGCAAATTTCCAAATAAAGCTTGTAGCAGCGTAAGTCTGGGCATTACAAATGAGGATGGAAAGTCTGAACTCTAGTTTTAACTGGGATAGATACAACATAATTTTTGTGTAGATGTAACCGATTATATTTGGTCTGATCCTGTTGCCCTCACTCGTGAGAGCAGTCCTGCTCATTTCAAATACCTGCAAGCTTTACTTGTTCAGTAGAGACAGAGGAACCAATGCAAGCCCATTTCAGATTTCCTTGATTCACTTGCTTTTCCAGACCTTATTTAAAATTCTCAAAGATTTTTTTCCATAGTACAAATTTTAATTGCTTATGTCAGATTTTATGTTTAATGAAGTATCTGAAAATGCTGGTGTTCATAGAGATGTATCAGACTACTCCATTAGTCACACGTATCACCCAAATAAAGGTGACCCTCTTCCTGGCAAGTTTTAAGTTGCTGCTAAGAGGAAAAAAGGATAATCAAACTTATACTTGTATTAAATTTGCATTTATAAGGTATAATAGGAGAAAATGTGATACAAGTGTCTAGCTGAATCTCTCAAGTTATGGTCTACTTAATTTATTTATCTTATGTAGCAATTCAGCTTTGTAATTTTATTTTGTTTTCAGTACCGGTGTCTCTAGAGGAAACATGGTAAATAGAAAAAAAATATGAAGAGCATTAGGCCACTTGGTGGTGTAATATGCAAAGGAAAATGAACTTGTCTTATTAAAGTTAAGGAAATGTACATGATAGACCATTTTTATTTGCTTATTAAAGTAGTGGTGGTTATCTGATTACCACTAGCAGTTACTTTTTAAAAACCTTTAATTTCAAGCAGTGAGTCAAACAAGTGTGTTTGGTAGGCTAAATTCTGGTTTTAGCACAGCTCGTTCTAAAGGTGCTTGTCTTCAAGTTATTCGTGTTCTGTTTGTTGGTTTAGAAATCCCGAACTGGTTCACAGTGGGAAATGTAGCATTTAGAAATGGAGAGGACAATGGCCTGCAGCCCCCAGCATGTGACTTCAGTAAGAACCTTGCTTTTCATCTGCTACAGCCTGGGTTTCCCTCATATTCACAACAGGTGCAGCAGCTTCTTTTCAGCTCGGTGTTTATATGTGACTGAGAAGCTTGGAGAAGGTGTGGGTTGCAGTGCTTTGGGAGATACCTCAAACTACACAGGCTGTGGCAAGGGAGCAGTGGTAATCAGTACTAGTAATGTCCTCAGCCCAGCGTGTCCTGCAAATGCGTACAGCTCCAAAGGCTACGTGTGGCAAGACTGAAACACAAACACCCTGGTGCAGGGAACACCAAAAGGGAGGGTAACGTGGGAGGATCAGTTTGCTGGGGCCCATTTGTTTTTCTCCATACAATAAGGAGAATGAAACGCCCAGCTTTCCTTTGCCTTTCAGTTCAAACTTCTTGTAGGCAGGTGCAAAATGTTTGAGCTCAGCAGGATGCCACAGGGTCTGCAGAGCAGTGTGCACACAGACAAAAATTTATACTGTATGCACTGGTGTTCATGTCAAGGGAGAAAATTGAGGATAAAAGCATCAGAATAATGCTACTCTGCAAATTCTAGCAGAAGTAAACAGTTTCCTTGCAGAGTGGGGCCTGCTAAGGGATGTCAGTTTTAGTCAAACTACTATTCTGAAGTGGTAATCAGAATTTTCTTTACTGGGGGAAAGAAAAAGTGAAGGAAAAAAGAGGAAGTTTCAGTTCCCTTTTGACAGAAACATCAAAATAACAGCTTGGTTTCATTTTCAGATTGAGGAAGGGAAAAAATAAAGATACTTTGACTAGCATTTGGCTTGAGTTTGATTTGGCTTTTTAGCTTACAGCCATCATATGAAGTAGAATTTAAGAACATCTTAAGCCTGGGCTGTTCAAATTGCACTTAAGACATGACTTTGTCCTTGATGGATGTACCAAAGCAAGTCTTTGAAACTTTAGGACTGAAATAAGTAGCAGGTACTTGCTAGAATTTTAAGAACAAGTGACCAGGGTGCTGAGCAAGTAGGTGCTAACCTACTGGGACATGCCTTAGGTGAGATTATCTGTATCATTACACCCTGTTCCTCTGCTGACACAGAATGTATGGTTGAAGTGAGAACTTCACCTGTGGGCGGTAAGAACGGTAAGGAGGGCTTAGTCTGTAAGACTGTATGGGGCATGCTCCTGTGCTTCAGAGGATGTCATCCGTAATGGTTGCTCTGCTGCTATTAGGCTTGCTGGTATGGGTGATGACATCCTGGATTGTGTTCTCCAGGAATGTCTTCAACAGTCTACAGTTCTTTACGTAAATCAGACCTGAAATTTATTCTACTCTCCCATAGCAAGCAAGGTGACAGACTATTGATTAATTTATGATGTGGATATTATCTCCTAAAACTTTTGAGTGGTACTTACAACCAAAGGTGCGATGGGAATGGGAGAGGCACAATTTATAACATAATTCTATAGTTCCTGTGATATCCCCCACAATTTTGTTCTCTGAAAGCTTGGAGGATGGAAACATAAACAGAGCATCCAGTAGGGTCACTTGAACCTTTAGTTTACTGATTATATGTAACCAAAACAATATTATTTCAATACCCAAGTATTAAGGACCCAGTGCAGGCTATCTTAAAAAAATAAAGTAGGATGTGTGTATTTCTAGGCAGTGTCTGGTCTGAACTGTGAATTGTTTGAAAGTATTTGTTCTCCTCTCATTGAAACTTCTAGTTCTCTTGAATAAGGTCCATTCAGCTTTACAGGTTTGAGAGATGCAGTAAGAAGCTGGGTGACAGGATCAGCAATAGGATAGACCCATATTGAATTTTAGTGTAAAGACACTTGGAGACGTGGCTTCTATGCCAGCTGGTAACCGTTTCTCTTGCTTCAAGAGATTTCTGTGTTGTCTGAGTACGGCTCTTGGAGCAGTTGATGACTCTTTGCAGTTTCACTAGAGAGTTATGGTGCTCTGTAAAAAGATATAGGGATATTTTTTTGTTGTTGTTGTGCTTCAGTTTTCCTTAGTGTTACAATGTAAAGAATATTTAAGTCTTCATTATTTCTGTAATTTTTTAAAAATATTTTTTTATAGATTGTGCTGTGGGAATGTGAAGTAGTAATTGCTATGAATACTCCCTGACTTTTGCTGTGATTAAATTCTTTTTTTTTTTTTTTTTTTTTTTTTTTTTTAAATGATGAATCCATTCCATGAAGTGGAATACAGATTAGCAGAAATGAATTGAAATGAACATTATGAGAGGTTTTTCTGACTAGGCTGATTTACTCAAACTGGGAGATTTTGTACAGATTTTAGTTCTTCCAAATTCTTTAAGAATAACCAGCATGATGTGGATTCAAAGGGAATATGGATGCAGTTGATGGGGAGGAACGTCTCCACTATACTTTTATTGTGCTTCTCTTTATTATACGGCTTTTCTAATGAAAGGGTTTGCCAACAGAACTGTACAAAATGACAAATAAATTATTTCTCTCTCTCTTTTTTTTTTAATCACCTTTAAATGAAAAAGTAACGAATTTGGTCCAGGGAGTGGAGGAAGGAATTCAAGTATTTTAGCATGTAACTGCTCAGATGGAGTCTGTTTGGATAGACATAAATTTTTTATGTCATTGCTTATTAATGTTGTTGTGCCAAGTGTTTATGCATGATTATCCGAGAAGAACTGGATGTGATCAATTCAAAATGGCCTTGTCAGAGTGCATGAAGAATTCACCCTGAGATATATGTGGATGTACATGCTTTATGATTTATTCTGACAGGGTATTCACATTGCTGCTTTAAGTATTTCTCCCAGTCTTTCCATATGATTTGATCACAGTGCTTTATTCCATTAATTTAAAACATGAAAACAACAACACTTCTTGCTGGACTTTTATATATCCTATTGAATGAAATTGATCATGCCAGTGATCTACCTGGATCTGTCACCAACAGATACTTAGGAGATCTGCCCCTGGTTGCAGTGATTTCCTTCTATTTCCTTTTAGCAGAAGGTGAACTGAATTACAGCGTGCTGTAGGCTTGGGGGAGAGATAGATTCTGACCTTGGGGCTACACTTTTTATGCAGGTTTCTGTAAGCCCTTCTTTCCCCTCTCTGGTCTTCATGCCTCCAAAGAAAGCTATTAATTCTAAAAATTGCTTAACAGGTTTATGAAATTTTGCATAGAGTTGCATTAGGCAACTTAAATGCGCAGTGGCATGGTTATTCCCTGATGTTACATCCTGATGTTGAACATCTATTTCTCTGAAGGACATTGTCTTACATACCAAGAAAGGAATAACCCAATATAATTTGAATTTTTAAGCTCACGTTTATGTTTTTGTTTTGTTTTGTTTTTCATTGTCTTATGACAGGTGGTTCCAGGGATTATTGGACTAGAAGTTAGTTTTTTAATCAATGGTTTACATTTTCTGTCCTTCATTTCACTCACATGCCCTTGTTTTTCCGTACACAAAAGCATGAATTTCAGTCATAACTACCCTCATGCCAAATAACTGTATCTTGGAAAAACAAAATTGTCAGTGAAATTGTCTGTGTTTAACCTTACAACAAGTTAGCCAATAATTTTGCCCCAAACCCATAGTATTATTTATAATTTGTTTGTTTGAAAGAAACACCTTCTTATCTTGTTGATGCAGGGTAAAAATTGGAAATGTGTATTCCAGAGACAAAATTAATTTAGATTTATTTTTAAAGTACTATGATTATTCTAGTGGAAATTGTGGCATTTTTGATGCTTTGAGTTGCTATTTTTTTTCTCTTAAAATTTGTCCTTATTGAAATATCTTTATTAAAATATCTGAAAGTTAGATATGTTTCTTAATGTAATTCCCTATCTCAGGCCATTCCTAAGTGCTGTTTAGCCAAAGACACGCATAGGAAGCAGTAGAGGAAGAAGTTTTAACCATACAGTAGATGGCACTTTCAGAGTCCTTGTAGGGCTGGTTATATTGCTGGAAATGTTTATTTGAGATAATCTATCAGAGGGTGCTGCAAAAGTTTTTCTGCTTTTTATAGAATCTATTTCTGATTTTGCTGGTAGATGCTACATAAAAAGACAATACAACTTCAGAAAAATAATTTAACGTTCTTCCTTGATTTCATTTGAGGTATAGATGTAGGTCATACTTCTTCAAGTGAAACCTTATATTTACTGTTACCTGCCAGAATTCTTGCTTTATAGTATAGAGCAACACTTCACAGTTGCCAAATTTCACTGGAGATGAAGTGATAATCTCTGGCTATAAGTTGTAAATTGCTTTGGGATAAAAGGTACTGCATAAATGTAAATTGTTACCTTATTAAATGCAAGTGTCACATAACATAGTTTTCAAAATAGTAATGAGTATTTTCTCTACAAGTCTGATGCCTTTTTAAAGATAAAATAGCACTGGATTTATTTTATCAGCCTAAGAAGTTCTTATCAAACACATTGTGATTGTTATTGATATAAACAAACATTTGGAAGTATTATGAGATAAAATAAGATGAAGTTTTTATTAGTCTTAATGTTTTGATTACCAATCAGATTGCTTATTTTTATGATTAAATTAAATGTTTTATGATAATACTTATTAAAATACTTTTTAGGGAGTCTCGTATCTGCTTTTAACAACACAAGTCAAAATGTCATAGAGGCTATTCTGGATGTGCACAATGATTAAAGATGTTAACATCAAAAACACTGAATGGGAAGATTGTTTGGGGGATTTTTAACTGAAGTACTGATGAATACTGTTTTATGATTTTTCTATATCATTTCTGTTACTTAAGTTACTTCTCCCCATTCATATGCTTGGCTTTTAATAGGAGGAACAAAAATCAATGAGACTCTGACTTCAATGAATGGTTTCATTGGTAGCTTGCAAGATTGTAAAATTCAAACCAGTCCAATTGTTGTTGTTAAGAAGTGTTTAGTCAGTTCTGCCTGACTAAATCTAACAATCATCTGAGCAACCATAAAAATATGAATACATTTTTCATACCAGCTACTGAAATTTAACAGGTAATATGCTTTAAAATGATTTTGCTTCACAAACTTACTTTATTGAAGGAAGAAATGGAGAAAAATAGGAAGTATTTAAGTCAAATTGCTTAGGAAGAAGGTTCATAGCTGTAGAGCAAATGGGGAAAACTTCCACATAATTGGGAATTGTCAAGTTCTGTTATAGCCATGAGAAAACCAGAAAGCCAAGTTTGATGAGAAATAATAAAACTAAGTGGGAAAAAAAATATATGAAGGCTTAAATAATGACGTAAGATATTCCCATAGCATGTAAAATTTTGTTGTTATTGGACACTGAACTTGTCCACCATCATTTCCTTTTGTGCTGAACTATGTTTCATTCATAATATATAGTCATATATTTTTAGGAATACTGAATGGTAGGCTCTCTTGTCTATAAATGAAGAGAGTTTTATGCATGTACATTTTAGCAAGTCTAATTTCACTTTCAGAGCATGTTTACATCAGGTAAACACTGTCATTCTGTGTTCTGATTGTATTCATTATTATTCTGACATAATTCATGTTGTAAAACATGGGAAGAGAATAATGCTAATATAGCAATAAGTAATACAGTAAAAAATGAAACTAAATTTTCCAGCTGTATTGCTAAGCTGACCTCATGACCAAAAAGAATCAGAAATCAGATGTTATTTTCTGTCTTCTCTTGCTGAAAATATTAATTTTTTATTGTTGCTCAACACATGATCACGAAAGACTTATGCACTCTTGTAACAATAACTATGAACAGACTGTAATATCCTGCTCTGTGAAATGATAATACCGGCAAAAAACTGAAGGAGGTGCAGTAGAATAGCTTTATTCTAAAATGGTTGTTTTTAAATTATTTTCTGCTTTTGTTACCATTTCCCACTTAGGAAAATAGTGTGTTCAGGAGAGCTACAGATAGAGGTGCCAGATATATAAATCACCATTTTTATTCTGTTCTTTAGATATCTAAAGGTCTTTAAAAGTAACATGGAGATGTTCTACAGCTGCTTGCTGATGGCTGACTCAGCAGTGCCTCACACTCCTACCTGCCTGCAGGTGTCACGGTGTATTCTACTGATGTGATTAAAAGAAGTGTTATTTTGTGGGGAAAAAAAAAAAATGTTAGAAGGCATAGAGGGAATCTGAATAAGTATTAAGGATGAAGATACCATGAAGAGAACAGCTTTCTCAAAAGGAAAACTTTATTTACCCTAGGCTCTCATGGTCCTGTCAATGTCAGTGTAGTGTTAAGGCATTTCACAAAAACATAGCATTTCTTTAGCACAATGGTTTATTTAGAAGCCTCCCCAGGCTATTCCAGACTTTCATTAGAATTGTATCACTCTATCACAGATGCTTATTTATACCCTTTCACAGCCTGATTAAAAGAAAAACAAAACAGAGCATTTGTTTTTCTAAGGTAAACCAAATGATAGTGCTGGGGAAATGATAGTTCTGGGGAAATTACTGTTTTACACAGCTGAATAGTTGACTTGATTGTCCTTCAAGTGCATTTCACTTTGTAGTGGAGGATTTGCATGGGCTATACTTGGCCAGAGACAACACCTTGTGCTTAATTCTTTGGCAGCAATTCACCATCAGAGGTCTGCAGGTTTTGCTCTATAAACCAGTGTCTGGTGCCGTTCTACTTACAACCAAAGGAAGAAGTGTATGGCTTAGCTGGGCTGGTGTGTGCTGGTGTCAGCTGAACTGGGAAGTAAGGGTGGAGGTGTGATGACTCCTCTTAGCCAACACGCAGTTATTCAAATAATAATTTTTTCAGTCAAATGCACAAGTCTTCCCACCTTGAAATAAATCAGACTTCTGACAGGCTCTGTTGATAGATTTCAAGCCTCTTTATATTAGGCACAGACTGTAATAAGCACTGGCCATAAGCATTACATTATTTTCCTTGTCCTAAAGGACCTTATTCTGTAAACGTAAACTTCAGGGCATTTTGCAGCCAGGACTTCTGCTTTTGTAATATGACTGCTTTGGCTGCCACTGAAGAGAACTAAGATCAAGATTTCCAAAGGTTAAAAGTACTTGAATTCTCACATCAGTCTTGGCAGTTGGGGATTTCACAGTCCACACTGGCATGTTCTGTGGATGAGGTGTTTATGATAATTGCCAAATAGCCAGAGAGAAGAGCAAAATAGACAGGACTGCCATTTCTTACCAGGAATGCTATAGTTAGAAACAGTTAAATGCTGCCTCCTTGTAAGAGTTTAGCTTAGCCTACAATGCAGAAAAGACATTTTCAAGTTATTTGTTAGCACAACTGGAGTATTTTAGCCCAGATTTATTCAAAACTTGGTTTTATTCTAGAAATCAAGTTACTCTAGGATTACTTCTGTGCAAACAACAGAAGAATTTGGCTTCTCTGTTGGCTTTCTTTATAAATAATTCTGAGTTCTTTTCCATAGACTTCATTTTACACTGACTGATGCAAAGCTTCGGCTACTGAAAGTTCACAAGTAAAAAAGAACATGTATTTTGTATCAGCTGTGAAAATCTGCTGTTGAGTGACACCTCTGCAATCAGTAGGTCAACAGAGCAGAATCAAGCTTATTGTTTCCTTCACAAGGAAGGCCAAAACTGAAGAGCTGCAGCCCCACTTCTGAATGATTTGTACTGTTCACTACTACATCCATCTGCATAAATATGCTTCCTTACAGAATTTAGATGAATAGAAATGCCTTCTTTTTGGCTTTATTAATGCCATTTATTTTTAATAGAGGGGAAAATTGAAATAAGTTCTTTATGTGAAGCCTGTTGAGGAAAGGAATCTGGGGAAAAAAAAACTTAAAAGTTAATTTTTTTTTATCTTGAAATCTTGTGCTTAGTAAGTGTTTAAAAATTTCTGGCAGTCCTGTTAGTAAAAATAATTATTCACAGCCTTCTGGGTGTTGTGGATCTTTTCATTTTATATGTTCAAAAGAAAGGGGGATTCTTCCGAATCCTCAAATGTACAAAAGTACATTAATTTCATTTTCATCACATTTCTTCAGTGCATTAGATTTGCAAGGATTTTTAACCCAGAGATTTAGCAGTAGTGTGGGAAGACAAGCTTTTTTTTTTTTTTTTTTTTTTTTTTTTTTCTTTTTCAGGAGGGCGTTTTGGGTCATTTTAGATGAAAGCAACTTTGGTTCATGCTATTATGTTGGTTTCCTGGTTACAGTTCAGTTTTGATTCCCCCTCTAGAGAACACACGAAAGGGAAAAATGTTGGCAACGCTATTGGACTTCTGGGTTGTTGGGTTTCTTTTTAATTTTAGCATGTATTCTAGTTAATACTTTTGGATAGTGTCAGCCTTACTTCTCAGGTTAGTCCAATTGATCATTTTTTGGGGGAAGTGTATTTATTAGATGGGAACTGCTTACGTAGAACTCATTAGGGTGAGCAGAAGTGGTGGATCTTGCTTCTTTGATCAGGGGAGTTTGGTTCCTTAAGAGCACAGAAAACTTGTACAATGTAACTAAATACAAGATAACACCATAGTTTACAAAAACAATTCCGTACACTCTAACTGCACAATACAGAGGCTGTAAAGATGCCCACCAGGGATTCTTCTTTTGCAGCCTTTTCGTACAGCTCCATGTAGAGTATGGCCACAGGAGGGAAACTTGGGTAGTGTTTGCATGGTAGGGGGATCTCTGGGTAGTTCCACTACTGTTGCACAGTCCCAAAAATATCTGAATTGTTTGAGTGAGCACATTATACCTTTTGGATAAAAGAATTTTCCTGAAAAGAAATGCTGAAGTGACCTCTCAGGGTGAATTCTATGTCACACCTACTACAGGTGCAACGACAAATCCCACTGCTCTTTTCTAATAAATGATCTCAGTGTATTAGATCACACACATTGCTGGCCATTTCCATGGGTGCTTTGGAAGAACATCCTCCAAAACAGAGGTGTTGGAAGTTCTGGTGTCCGTAGCTAATTTGGTCACATTTTTTCTTCCCTATTTATTTTTAGCCCAATGTAGATTTATGTTTCGCTGTCCTTTGCTAATCACCCAAACACTTGCAGAATGTTTTACGATGGGTCTCTTTCTCTGGAAGTGACCAGTACGCTGGGTATTCCTGGTGACAACTGGTACTTCGTAAATGCAGCATATTAATAGCATAAGAGCTTTATTACTTGTTATTTAGAGATTTACAGGTTGCTTCTGTTAAGAGAAGATATATATTTTGTTTCTTTTAATGTGAAAAGATATATAAAAGCGTACCATATTCACACGGAGTAGATAGTCCTGTTTATCTAAACATGCTTGGGATTAAATAGCAGCAAATAGTTTCTTGAATTATGGTTCTGAATCCTTTGGTTTAGAAAGTATTCTTGCTCCCTTGCTTTCTCTTTCAGCTTTCTCTCATCTCTTACCATGCTTTTCTTCCTGTGTTATTGACTTCCCTGCTGCCTACATTTTATTTTTATTTTTTCCTCTGTTCTTCTGTCTGCCTCAGGTTGTTTTTAGTGTTCAGTATTCAGTTGCATGTGACTCCACCAAAAATCCCCAGGTGGATTTTAGGAAAACCTCAGTCTACCTGGCCTAACCTCTAGAACTTCAGCCAGGGTTGTGGAACTGTGTTGGGAATGGTGGCATCCTTGTTCAGCTGTTACCATGAAAAAATGGACTTCAAGCTGTTCTCTTAATGGCATGTGGCTGCTGTACCTGCTACCCTGAGGGGAATTTATAAGTCTACCTGTAGGTCAAAACCCCATTTTGGGGAGGCTGCCTGATCTTCAGTATATCATTTTAGCTGTTAAGCTTGAATGGATGCCCCTTTCACGCATCTAATGAGGTTGTGAAGACAACAGGAATACTTTCCTGTGCAACATGTACCACTTGGAATGTTACTGCTGTGCTACCTCTTCACTCGTTTTGTTGGAACATGTTATTAAGCATTTAGGTCAGCACTGATTTTTCAGTAATATTGCATAGAATTAGGACTTGGATATAAATGCAATGATATCTGATATGACTTCAGATCTGATATTATAGGAACTGTTGCTTTTATGTGGAGCTGAAGTTCTGTATTTCATTGTCTTTGTTCCAGAATCAGATACTCATTTGCTTAACAGTAGGGAGGATCTATGGATCTATGTCTGTATTCATTCATGGAGAAAACCACCACCATCTAGAAGGAACAGTCTTGCACTTGTGATTTTCAGACTGATTTAGCAGCTCAGTGGGTTTCACATTTATATGACAACTGATGCTGCTTTTTTATGGACTTTGGATTCTCATTTTTGATTTTGACTGACATTGACAGAATCTAACACACTAAAAGGCTGCCTGTCTGATGCGTACTCTGGTTGTGTTGCTACAGAGCTCAGGGTCTCATTGTGCTAGATACTATAGCTGCCTACAGAAAGATGGTCTTTACCCAAAATAGCTTGCTATCTAAATACAAACCAGAATGGAGCTACAGCTTTTTATATTTTGGTGAGGTTATGGCTCAGAATATTTTCCTATATTTTTACCTAATCATATTTTCACTGACTCAAAACATGATTTACATCAACTTCCATTAAGGCTTTTAAGATTTTGGAAAACTTTCCATCTCATAATTTTATTTGTTCATAGATTTGTACTTGTGTGATTTATGAAGTACCTGGATTGAAAATAAATGAAACCCAAAGAATAAACATATGGTGTATAAGAAAATTCCTTTACCCTGTTTTGATCTTGGGGGCCGTGAGGTCCTTCAGTGGTGTGACAGAAGCCATAATGCTGCCCAGGGTTGCTGCTGTATTTATGTGCAGTAAGGAGAAGCTTTCAGTGACCACTGCTTCACTGTGACTGTTGCTGTGCTCAACAGGTCTGGTAATCCTGAGAAGCCTGCAATACGTTCATTTTGTGTTTGTACAGCTTAAGAGATGAGGGTGATGGGACAGAATACTGTTGAAATAGATGGTATCAGAGAATAGACTGCTGCCATAACGGCCTTTTCCTGTAGCTTTACACAAAACAACAACAACAACAAAATTGCTAGGACTGGGCCATAGATCTGATGATGTTAGAGCCTTTTCCACCCAGTGAAAGTGTCTAGAGATGATTTATGGGGTGGGGGAAGGAAATGTATTAGCATTTTATTAACACTGGTTATTTTATTTTAGAATGATGAATGTCAACGTTTCTTTAAGTGTGATTCTTCCGATGTAACATGAATGTTTATTTTAATTGTTTAATTATTTTAGGATTTTTGTTGAAGTTTCTTCTCTCTCTCCATTGCTAATAAGTTCTGCTTTTATCCTCAGTGTTAGACAGTGCAAGGTGAAGTACTCATTGAAAAGTTATTTGACATACTGAAAGAATGAAAGTCTAGTGAGATATGAAGATATATATATATATATATATATATATATATATATATATAATGATAGGACAGATATGTAATGATAGAACTGCATTGCAGTTGAGATGTACAACATAGTGGGTGATTTAATTTATATGAAAGGTAAATATTCTGTAGAAAGTTCTCATTTATACCTTTACTGTCATATAAGCTAGTATTAAATGCTCAGTATAAAAAGAGTAATTTTGACTAAATAAGTGGAAACTGCGTGTAGTCAGTAATTGCTATTCTCATCATAGCAGCAAAGCAAAAATATGTAGTATTACTTTGGGGATGCTATTTTGGATGAAAGAATGTTGTGTTTCAAGGCTAGTGGAAAGTATGATTAATGCTTTAGAAATGAAGTATTTTGGATATTTCTGTGTGTGGAGTTACTGCCATGCCACTATAAAGAGTTAGTCCTGTGTTGTAGATGAGCTCGAGCCTCATGTTTCCTTGTCGGAGATGTTTAAAGGTCATGTCCCTTTTAGGAGTTTTATTTCTAAAAGTAATGGAGCAGAAATAGTTCCTCTTTGAAATCTTTTTAACTGTCAAATGCTGAATGCAAATTCAGTTGGGCTTTGTAGCAGTTCTGTTTTTGTCTGACGCGGTTTGTGCTGGGTCCTTGCCTGTTTGCTTCACACTGCTCCTTCCAGTTCCTTGTTTACCACTGCTAGCACAGCTACGTGCAAGCAGGCAGCTGCTTCCAGAGAATAAGGTGCAGTTTGAAACGATGGCTTTGTATAAAGTGAGCTAGTTGTTGGATTTGTTCTCTTTGGTCATGTGATAGTGGAATATCATTTGAACTACACTGATTGTATAAGTTGTGTTTCTGGGAAAATGATGATGGAATCCTTGAATGACATTGAGCCTTCTAGCCAAAAGGAAGACCCACTCTTTGCATGGGTTTGTCCTGGAAGGCTGACAGTAAGCAAGGAAATGATAAAGTCAGAATGAAGTGATGCTGAGATGTAAGATTTGCAACCCAAAAGCAGAAGGTAGAAAAAGAAAAATCATGATACTGTCACGACCAGAAATGGGATGAAAGAAGTGGTTAACTTGGGGGTTTTATCAGGGAAAGCAAGAACAGAAGTACCTGGATTCATGTTCAAGATGATCAAGTTTCAATGATGAAATCAGAAAGCTTTCTGAGGTCAGGAATAGAAGATCAGCAGCGAAGGAGTTTGGAATGGCAGCAAGACCAAGCTTGTTAACTGCTTGGGATGAGGTGGTGCAGGCAAATAGCTTGTTTACTCCTTGTTCTTAGTCAGTTCTTCTCTGAAATGCTGTTGTGAATTATCTGTAAATTTGTCATCTATGTGGGCTGTTTGGAGAGCTTGCGGTGATATTTCACAGTGATATCTCTACATTTTTAATCAATTTTAAAAACCTTATTTAATTCATATGCTGAAAATGAAGCAGGTATCAATTGGAAAGAATTGTTTCTTGAAAAAAGCCAAGGCATTCAGGAAAGTAGATGAGAATAGTGGTGTATAGGAATATATTATTTCCTCTGAACAGTATGTTGGAATTCTCTACTGCAGCAAAGTAGTTCAAAGTCACAGTTTATATATTCAATTGTTTGCAATGCAAATTGGAAACCAGCCTTGTCATTTTTCACTCATGTTCCACTCCACAGCCTAGAATCCAGGACAGCTTTGGAAACCCATAGTTGACATTGTAATGGTGTATGGCTTTACCACAGTGTGAATTCCTTTTAATGTCAGTTTCTCTATGGGGGATTAGCCACCACAGATGTCACAGATCCTGGGAATATCTTCCATGATAAAAAAAGGAAAGTTGGCATCTCAACTGTCATTTAATAATCTACAGACTTGTTAATTTATGTGTTTTATGACATTTGATACCTGCAGATACAATAAACCTGGTCTTCAAATGCTTGCTAGTTTCATTGCAAAATGTGTATTAATTTATATTCTTTTAGAACAGTTAGATTATAAAATTTTGTGTTGTCATTGCTTTGTTGGTTTTTTTTTGTTTTTTTTTTTTTGTTTTTTTTTTTTGTTTTTTAAGATATGAGAGGATAAATTAAGAGCGCTGACCTTCGCAATACATAGATTTTAAAGCAAGCCTCTCTGACTAATCACTTCTCCCCACACCCTTTTTTTTTTTTTTCCTCATCACATGTAATGTTAGTCTAAAATGCTGATTAAGGTCAAAACAAGTTTATGCCAGTTAAAAACAGACATATGGAAAGTTCCAGCGCTGAGCTCCATAAGGTATGAGGGAGGAATTTATAGCCTTGCAATGCTCCCAGTGCTTCTCTTTAATTAACTACTCTAAGCATCCTAAAATTCTCAACAACAATCTGCCTGACAACAGGGAACCCTCTAAATCTGTATTTAGTAGTAATCACTCTGCCCCAACAGTACTCCAGATAGATGTGTGCATCAGGTGTTTTGTGACCTCCCAGCAAACTGTTACGCTTCTTCGTTCTACACTGTAAACGTGAAAAATAAGGCAATTCTTTTGTTTTACTCTTACTTAAAAACAGTGGTATGATTCTTAAATTAAGCTTTACTAACTTTGCTTGTAAAAACATGTTTGTCTCTTCGTTTTAAAGAAATAGCCAAAAAGACAGCATTCCACAATGGTTTTAAGCATATAACCGTTGTTCTATTTATACAGTTTTCTTTTCATTTGCTTCAGCTGGGGGACACTTAGCTGTCCTCTGGAGGAAAGAAAAGAGACTAACAAGTTTGTCAGTATTTACTCTTTTGGAAAAGTAGGTCCTCAAGATCTGTATACTAGTGGTGATCTAAAAACAAAAAACAGGATACTATTATTCCTTGCCTGTGCAACAGAAGAGCTATCATCTCAGTAGTTCTTGTAGCCACAGAATGACGCAGGGAGCCCATGCTTATTAGGTTACCTGCTACCTGTTAGAACCCTAAGGTTGTCTGAGTTACTGCTATCCAGGGTACTCCATCCTGTAAGTATGTCCACCCATATTTGTTCATAGATATAAGAGCTCACATTTCGCTTTCTTTGCATCTATTTTTTAATTGGCTATACATGACCTGTTCATGGTATGGTTAAATTCTCCTCCACTTGTTATCAGCAAACTTTATCAATATTTATATACTTTTCTTCTTTGTCACTGTTGAAAACATGAAACACTATTGACCACAGATTCCTCTTTTCTTAATAATAATTCATTTTTAATTCATTGTTTGCCTGTTTTTTTTTTTGTACTAAATATTAATTAAAATCAAGAACAGGTGTTCGTCAAAGATCTTTCAATGCAATTTATTATGTTTGTACCTCCTGCCTTCATCAACAAAACTTGTCATTTCATAAAATAAGAAGATGAAATAAATCTGTTGTAATCTTTATGCTTTTTCCCAAGCTGCAATACAATTAGGAGATATGTATTCTCTGTAAACATTTAGAAATCTGCCTCTTTATGTTCTTAGAATTCTGCTGAAGACTCTCGTGTAATAACTATATAAATATGGTAATATTTATACATTAGGTTACATACCATACATAACATATGTTATGGTAATAACGTAGCGTTGTGCAGTTGTCATTTATTTTTATAATGACTAGTGCACACAGACTATGGTGTAGCATGGTATGGTTATGTCCAAATAGGCTGGCCTGGGGCCTTAACGATATCACAGAACTTAGGGGAAGCTGTAGCATCTGCTGGCATTCAGGGTAAATATTTTTGTGGTTAATTTATACTCATCTTTGTGCTGGTACATTCTCCATTTTCAAACTAGCAATTTTACAGCTATGTTGAGTATGTTTCCAGAGATCATATTAAAGATGTGTCTGTAGGGTGTAAGGTTTTGAGGAAAGGCTATGGAAAAGTACAGAGAATTGAAGCTCCTGAAAGTTGAAATCCTAATGTATGGTTCCTACAGTGATGCTCTGAATAATGGCATATTTGCTTCCATGAAATAATGTTACTGTCTTTGGTGTCAGGTTTCAATTTTTCACTGCCAGAGGTTGATCAAACCTCTCTCGTGGAAAAAATACCTGGAAAAAATATGGAGGTTTAGGTGTGTTGCCTTTCCACTTCACTGGGTAAGCCAATGGTTTTGTTTAAAGAAAGGGGTAATAAAACAGTGTCTGAGTTATATTCTACAGTGCTTTAAAATCTTCGTCGTATTAGCCTATCCTTATTTTCTTTTGAAGTTAAGTTGCCAGTCATCCCTTCCCCCCCTTATTTTTTTATCTCTGTCCTTGACCCTAGTGTTAGACCTTTGAACCTCTCGTATATGTTATCTTTTTTTGACACTGGTCAGAATGGGACAGCCTCTGATGAGGATGTTTCATTGTTTTGCAAAATACCATATTTAAGAGAGGATTTCTGCAGCTACAAAGGGCAGCTAGACATCTGACTGAAAATCAGTGCTAACTGAATACTTCACTCCCTTTGTACCTTTG